>NC_135963.1:46045514-46345514 GCF_053455715.1 Rhinoraja longicauda
ACAGACATACCACAGAATAAGCCTTGTTAACCAAGTAGCCAAATAAAAACAAATAAACCACCATAGGTTTCCTCATCAAAGGGCTTATGCCATCATTTCATAATTTTAGTAAAATGCAGGCATAAGAATAAATTGAAAAATAATGTAGCAAATTTCCAGTCCTCATGGTTATTTTTATTATGCAATTTATATTTTAATGAGTAATATGGAACTACTTAATTTTGTGTATTAATGAAATTCAATTGCTCAAAATTCTAAGTACGCCAAGCAATTGTCTGCTTTTGGTAAAGAAAGGTCTGATGTTAAAAGCACCTTTCAAAAAATAACATCTAATTCTAACTTTTATATTTTTGTTGACCACTGAAATATGTGAAGTATTGTGACAATTGGACAGTAGATTTAGTTTTTAATGTTAATTAACCTAATCTTGCACTTACCCCAATAAATTGAGGCTTTGACACATGTGCATCCAAACATGAAAGTCTTGATTTAGCTGACAGGCTCCAGATGTTGAAGTTGTCACAGCGTGCCACAGTTAGACTCTGCATTGCAATGCAATGAGAAAGCACAATCTTACTGATATTCCCCAGCCATCTTGCTGGGGATTCAGTTCATAAATCCTGCACCAGATTAGATTTGGTGTAGAATCTGAAAGACCACTAATTTTAACATATATTTTTTAGCTGTGCGGAAGAAAGATAAGAATAAGATATGTTGGAATTTTGTGTTTGCAATAGTTTTTAATTACAGAAACGTTTTGGGTGATTTCTTTTTTGCTAATTAAAATATCTTTTGATTTTTTATTCATTACTAGTTTCTGAAGTCATTTAACTAAAAAGAATGAGAAATGTATCAAAAATATCTCATCTGTTTTGTTGGTGGATTTTATTCCAGCCCACTTATGTGACATTACTCAAGGCTTTGGCATATCAAATCGAGAACACTATCAGCAAGCAAGTTCACTCTCACGGATGTAAACAGATAAATGTTGAACCATGGAGGGCATGAGAGCAGATGGTAGGTCATGTTCAGCAAACTGTGAACCAATAAAATCATAAATTCATTCAAATGGCATTATAGTTTACTTGTTTCTAAATGTTTGAGTATGGTCTTTATTTTCTAATTTATAGATGAGGACTTTGAATTGGGTCAAAGGAAGGATCTTTTGTTTGAATACCTTGCATGGGTAGTGAGAAATTCAAAATTCAGATAAAATAGCATCTTAAAAATTGCTGCGATCTTCCCTAAGATCTTACCCAAGAGGAATTCTTCCTTTGAGACCAGTATGATATTATTTTCTTTTCAATCATCAACTCTTAATTACCATGGCACATTTTTTTAAATTACGTGCTGCCAGAAAATATTCCAAAATCAAATCCTCAAAACCAACAGACACTGAAGTATAGGTTTATGGTGAAGGAGAAAAGATTTAATAGGAATTTGAGGCAAAACGTTTTCACACAAAGGGTGGTGGGTGTATGGAACAAGCTGCCAAAGGAGGTAGTTGAGGCAGGGACTATCACAATGTTTCAGAGACAGTTAGACAGGTTTGGAGTGATATGGGCCAAAAGGGGGTAGGTGGGACGAGTGTAGCTGGGACATGTTGGCTGGTGTGGGCAAGTTGGGCCAAAGGGCCTGTTTCCATGCTATATCACTCTATGACTATATAACTCTATTACATTTGAATGCAGTTCCATAATTCGCCATCCATTAGCTTTTACACCCAATGCATTTTACACCCACATAAAATATTTGGCAACAAGCTCAACCTAAAAGTTATGGTGCTGCCACTTGAACACTTCTGTGGCCTTGGTTCACAGTCCACAGCACAAAACCTAGCTGACCCACAGAGGCTGGCACTAACAAAAAGACCAAGCAGAGTGTAGCATAAAGCAAGCTGTCTCAGCTGGAATTAAAGGCAACTATTAGAGCACCTGAAAATCCAGCAGTCTGGGCCGACATCAAATCTTGATCCTTGAGCTCAAAGAATTGTATTTGAAAGCACTGCGCCAATCAATCTGCATAATGGAGGTGGATTTTCATCTAGTATGGGTATGCGATGCATTTTGCCACTTAGCTTCAGGGTAATATTGTGCGGCAATTTTTGTGATTGCTCACATATGGTATGATTGTGCCTGAGAGGACCGACAGCACTATGAGATATTTTTGGACAAGGACAAGATCGAAAATGTGGTCTGCTGTGAATTTACACTGAAATATACCATAATAAATTCCACCAATTTAAAATGTAAATAATTTAAAAATAAAAATGTCTAGAATTCAAATTGAATTACAGTTGCTTAATTAAAGAGTAGAAATTCATGTCGGTTATGAACATTGAAAACACTTGTCTTAAATTCCCTCTCCACAACTTTAACGAAGCCATTAACCAGGTTACAATAAATGGATTAGCGCTTCCATTAAGTTGGGAGAAAGAAATTTGATACATGTGGTAAGAATTAGTGTGATAATATCACCAGCAGTAATTTCTACCTGCACTGTTTTAAACAGGTCTATTCTATCATTGGATTAAGACGGAGATTTGTTAAGAGGTACGCTTTCTCAACTTTCTGCTTTAAATGTAAAATATTTTGTCTGAAATTTTTTTTTATTTAGAAGGAAATGTTTTTAAACATTTTACAATATAGTCACAGGAATGTGGTGCGGTCCATTAGGTGGAATTGGTTTTGCTAACTGCTATCCTGCTATTCTATCGGCACATTATTTTATGAATCTGCTCTACAGATTTAGCTGGGTCATGCACCATGTCACAATTGTTAATTAACCTGTTAGTATTATGAATGGAATATATTTTGTGTTTATATTAGCTAATATTTAATGTTTGAAGATTGTTCTGTGCAACAAGAACCAAACATTAAAAACAGAAAATGCTAGAAATCCTAAGTCAAGCAGCATCTGTGAAGAGAGAGCCAGAGTTACTGTTTCAAGGGCCTTTCCCACAGTGACAAAGGCTTCCTGCTTGTAATTGTTACAATGGTGCTTTTTTAAAAAGGAGCTGGTAGAGTTGCTGCTTTACAGCACCAGAGATCCGGGTTCACTCCACACCTCAGGTGCTGCCCATGTGGAGTTTGCACATTCTCCCTGTAACCATGTGGCTTTCCTCTGGGTGTTCCGGTTTTCTCCCACATCCCAAGGACTTGCGGATTTGTAGGTTAATTGGCCTCTGTAAATTGTCCCTAATGTGCAGGGAGTGGATGCGAAAAATGAGATAACATTGAATTAGTATGAATGGGTGGTTGCCGTGGACTCGGTGGACTGAAGAGCCTGTTTCCATGCTGTATCTCTGAAACTAAAAATAATTTAAATTTTGGCCATAGTTAACACTTAGTAAGATGCTTACAGTGAATGAGCCACATTTTTCTCGCATTGAATATGTTTAACTGAAACACACTTAATTCTTGTCCTAATTCAGTCTGAAGAAGGGTTTCGGCCCGAAACGTCACCCATTCCTTCTCTCCAGAGATGCTGCCTGACCCGCTGAGTTACTCCAGCATTTTGTGATACCTAATTCTTGTCCTACCCAGTTTCATTTCACTTTCACTCGAATAAAGTTACCATGGGTGGAGAAAAGAAAATTAGTGCAATCAACAGCCGAAGAGAAATGAAAAAAATCACAAACTAGTTTAGGGCTAGAAAGGAATGATCCATTGGCAAGGTAGCAAAATTGAGATGAGACAGAAACCCAGCCCTAACATGAGAGCTGTTGCTTCATTGTGAGAAAGAGAATGATGCTACTTTTATATTGAGTTACTTGGGTTAGGTTCTAACATACCTCAAATGAGAATGGTCATTATCGTGCCAAAACCTGATAAATGTGACAAGACCCAAACATCATAGAGAGAATGTGCAGGAAGAAACTACAGATGCTGGCTTACACTGAAGATAGACACAAAATGGAGTAACTCAGTGGGACAGGCAGCATCCCCAGAGCAAAGGCTGAAGAAGAGTCTCAACCTGAAATATCACCCGTTCCTTCTCTCCAGAGGTGCTGCCTGTCCCACTGAGTTACTCCAGCATTTTGTGTTCATCTTCATCAGAGAGAATCTTTATTGCTGGATTCCATTTGACTTGTCAACATGTGAAGTTTATTTGTTTCGCTGGAAGAATTGTTTTCTTACCTATTATACTCTCCTTTTCTTTCTTTCTCTTTCCCTGTGCCATTTCTCCCTCCAAAGTTTTGGTTCAAATCATGCATTT
The DNA here is from genome assembly GCF_053455715.1 of Rhinoraja longicauda. NCBI lineage: Eukaryota > Metazoa > Chordata > Chondrichthyes > Rajiformes > Arhynchobatidae > Rhinoraja > Rhinoraja longicauda. The sequence goes on from NC_135963.1 coordinate 46,049,733, forward strand.
CTTTTTAGTCATGGATATTGTCCTTGATCTTAGGTTTCCACATATAAAGGTCATGGAAAATTAATCAATATTCATTCGTTATTAAGGTGAACAATGAAACACTTGTCTTAAGATTCAGGATGTTAAATGTTTGGCTCAGAATCCAATTGAAAAAAAACACTACACAGGAATTAATGTGATTGGAATTCCAGAGAATTTAAACTATAATTTACTGACTTAATTTGCCAAATTATATACTGTATTTTTTGATACACAGATGGAATGATCAATGAATTTCATTTCTGTATTTGAAGCTTGTTTTAAATTGAATTTTGTCTAAAGGACCGCTGAAATTTTGTCAGATGAATTCCCGTGAACATTTCTTATGGCGCCAGAGCATGGCAACTCTTTGCGTGCTGGTCTCATCAATACAAACGCTCTTGACACAAAATGTTGGAGTAACTCAGCGGGACAGGTAGCATCTCTGGATAGAAGGAATGGGTGACGTTTCGGCTTGAGACCCTTCTTCATATTGGAGTCCACTCCAATACAAACGCTCTACTCTTTTTAAATTATTTTCTACCTATTATACTTGAGTTTGACTTAATTGTAATATGGATAGCATGTAATTCAAAGCTTTTCACTCTGCGTCGATACACGTGACTATAATAAATCTAAACATTAATGTAGGGAATCCACTGTCTTTTCCAGCATTTCCTTGTGCCCTCCCCACTCCCACAGTTGCTGTGAAAGAACAAGAGAAGCTCAAGGGATATTAAATTTTCAGGATAAGCAGTATAGGAGGAAGTTGAAAGAAAGAAAATGGAAAATAGGAAGGACTAGCACATCATGTATTGACTGGCTAGTAAACCTGAAGCAAAACAAGAATTAAAAAAATAGGGCACTGACAATGGAATTTGAGAAAGAAGAAAATTGTTAGTTGGCACGTTGTGATGATTATTCTCTCTGAAAGTTGCTGTTATTCTGCTGATTTTGATGTTGGTTTTGTTGGTTTTAAGATGTTACTCTATTGGTTTTAAGATTTTATCTGGTCAAAGATAATCAAGCACTGCAGGTTGTGTATGAAAATAACTGCAGATGCTGGTACAAATCGAAGGTATCACAAAATGCTGGAGTAACTCAGCAGGTCAGGCAGCATCTAGGAGAGAGGGAATGGGTGACGTTTCGGGTTGAGACCCTTCTTCAGTCTGAAGAAGGGTCTCGACCCGAAAAGTCACCCATTCTCTCCTAGATGCTGCCTGACCTGCTGAGTTACTCCAGCATTTTGTGATACCTTCGAAGCACTGCAGGTGATCTTGTTTGTAACTGCAGTATTTCATTTATTTTAAAATGTATCTGTTAAAATGTCATTGACCTGAAATATTAGGTTTGTTTCCCTCTCCGCAGATGTTATCTGACCCACTGAGTATTTCTTGCATTTTGAATTTTTATTACACTTGCATTTAATTTGCAATTTAGAAAAATGATCATTACAAAATTATTTAAAATTATGTAGATGATGCCTTTAGGTTAGTTAGGAAAATTAGTCCCAGATGTACAAGAGGACAGAGCATCTAGGAGGATAGAGGAACTGAAAGAAATTTGCATTAGGCGAGAAATAGTATTGGGTAGACTGATGGGACTGAAGGTTGATAAATTCCCAGGGCCTGATGGTCTACGTCCCAGGGTCCTCAGGGAGGTGGCTCTAGAAATAGTGGACGCATTGGTGATTTTTTTCCAATGTTCAATAGATTCAGGATCAGTTCCTGTGGAATGGAGGAAAGGTAATGTTATCCCACTGTTCAAGAAAGGAGGGAGAGAGAAAGCGGGGAATTACAGACCAGTTAGCCTGACATCAGTGGTGGGGAAGATGCTGAAGTCAATTATTAAAGAGGTAATAACGGTGCATTTGGATAGCAGTAAATGGATAAGTCGAGGTCAGCATGAATTTTTGAAAAGGAAATCATGCTTGACTAATCTTTTGGAATTTTCTGAGGATGTGACAAGTAAAATGGATGAAGGGGAGCCAGTGGATGTAGTCTATCTGGAATTGGTTGGCAGACAGGAAGCAAAGAGTAGGAGTAAACGGGTCCTTTTCAGAATGGCAGGCAGTGGCGAGTGGAGTGCCGCAAGGCTCGGCATTGGGGCCGCAACTATTTACCATATATATGAATGATTTGGATGAAGGAATTAGAAGTAACACTAGCAAGTTTGCAGATGACACAAAGCTGGGTGGCAGTGTGAACTGCGAAGAGGATGTTAGGAGGTTGCAGGGTGACCTGGACTGGTTGAGTGAGTGGGGAGATACATGGAAGATGGAGTATAATGTAGATAAATGGGAGGTTAACCACTTTGGCGGCAAAAACAAGGAGGCAGATTATTATCCCAATTTTGTCAGGTTAGGTAAGGGGGAAGTGCAGCGAGACCTGGGTGTCCTTGTACACCAGTCACTGAAAGTTGGCGTGCAGGTACAGCAGGCAGTGAAGAAAGCTAATGGCATGTTGGCCTTCATAATGAGAGGATTTGAGTGTAGGAGTAAAGAGGTTCTTCTGCAGTTGTATAGGGCCCTGGTAAGACCACATCTGGAGTATTGTGTATATTTGTGGTCTCCTAATTTTAGGAAGGACATCCTTGCTATTGAGGCAGTGAATTTGTGGAATTCTCTGCCACAGAGGGCAGTGGAGGCCAAATCACTGGATGAATTTATGAGAGAGTTAGATAAAGCTCTGGGGGCTAGTGGAATCAAGGGATATGGGGAGAAGTTGGGCACAGGTTACTGATTGTGGATGATCAGCCATGATCACAATGAATGGTGGTGCTGGATCAAAGGGCCGAATGGCCTCCTCCTGCATCTATTTTCTATGTTTCTATGTTTCTAACTGTGGCTTACTCCTTTGTGTGTGCTGTGGTTTGTTCCTTGTTTCATAGATCATGTGGCTGCGCCTTGCGGCTGCGACTCACCAGCAGTCTCTCTGCCTTTTTTCTGTCTTTGTCTTTTGTTACCGTTTAAATGTATGTATTGACCTATTTTTAGCTGTGTATATGTGGGGGGTGGTGGGGGGGTGGGGGAAACCTTTTTTCTAAATCTCCTCCTCAACGGAGATGCGACCTTTTTCCATGTTGCATCTCCGTTCGCGCTACGGCCTAACACTGTGGAGTTGGCGGCCTCCAGCTGGGATCGACATTGAAGACTCCGGTCGCAGGGCCTGGACTTACCATCTCGGAGGCTTCGGCCCCAACATCGGGAGTTTGCAGGTCCCTGGCTGGCGACTGGCTTTCGGGAGCTCCAGCCGTAGCAGCTTCGACCGCCCCGAATCGCGAGGCTCGATCGACCCGCTCGCAGGACCTTCATTGCCCTGCGTGGCTCGGCCGCGGCACTTTTCATCGCCTGGCGGGGGCTTAGGACCTTCATCGGCCTGCTCGGCTCGGCCCTGGGGCCTTCCATCGCCCGGCGGGGGTTTCAAAAGTCGGGAGCCTTGATCGCCTCGAGTCAGCAGTTTGACTGCCTGACCGCGGGAGAAAAATGAGGAGGAGATGACTTTTCTTTGCCTTCCATCACAGTGAGGGTGTGCCTGGAGCAATCACTGATGGTTGTCTGTGTTAAATTGTAATTGTGTGTCTTGTGTTCTTTATTGTTTACTGTCAACCATTTACTGTTTATTGTTTATTGTCAACCATTTACGCCGGACCTTGACGTGAGAGGACGCTGGCGCTGTTTGTTCGCCGCTTCTCCGTCTGGATAAATCTTTTGTTTGTTTGTTTGTTCTTATGTCTTGTTTGCTCTGTAAAGCGTCTTTGAGTTTCCTGAAAAGCGCTATATAAATTAAATGTATTATTATTATTATTATTATTATATATTTCTTTAATTTGTTTTGGATTGGCAGTATGTGCACTCTGCTTCATAAAGAATGAGAAAGTTTTGCTATATCTTTGTAAATTACTAATTATATCCCTGCTGGACAATTGTATCCAGATCTACATTTCACAGTTTAGAAGGTTTGAGTAAGGATGAGAAACATCATTTAAAATAAAGACTGGAGAAAAAAGGCATTAATCTTCTTCTTGTAAGGAGATTTTCAAGGGAGAGTTAATATAGGTGTTCAGGATTATGAAGGATTTTGATTGAATAAAAAATGAGAAATTATTTCCACTACGGCTGGTTGCTAAACAAAAGACAGATTTATGATAATTGGCAAAAGCACCAAAGAACAGGGGGAGGTATTTTTACGCAGGAATGATCTGGAATGTACAACAGAGAAAGGAGATTTAGCTTCAAAAGTGAAATGGATATTTACTTGAACAGGAAATTTTCAAAGGTTATATAATCTACAAAGGGCCAGAACAAGCCTCCTTCTGTGCTGTGTGATTTTGAGAGGTAAAAGTTTTGTCCTCCATTATATGCACCAAAGGTCCAATTTTGCACCATATGTGCAATGAACTCTGCTCCTATGTTTCAGTTCTATAACAGAGTGAATTTTTACTTATGATTCCATCAGCATGAAATGATTTAACACCTAAATCATTCATCACAATATGTTGATATGAATCCAAAGTTATGTCTGTGATACAAATTTTACGGTACAGCTAGACTTTAAAGGAACAATATAAGACATCAGGGTGATTGTACAAACAGGGTTGGTACTTTGATGAGATATTGCCAAGGAATACCAAATACTGTAGTATTTTAAAATCGGAATGCAAATACAAAAATGCCTGAGGAGAAGAAAAGGTTGCCAAAGAAAACGTGACTCAAGCACTAACAAAAACCAGAAAGAAGTGGAGAAAGTCAGAGAAAAATAATTATTCCCACTACAAAGTGATATCGCAGGTTTGATCCACATTGACATCACCTCCTTGGCAAGGGTATCATGAATTCCTTTGTGAACAACATTTTCAAATGCATTGTCGGTGAGACTTTCTACCGAGTCCATGCATGTATCATTGCATCAGTGTTCAGGACATCCAGACTTTTTCATGCTTGTTGAACATGAACATTAGAAAGACAGAATAACTGATGCTACCACCGATACTACCTTGAAAACAGACTATGCACACCATATCGAAGATAATAATAGTTGTAATTAAGTGGACAAAATTAAAAGTAAAAATTCCATAAATGCTTTGCTCAGGGAAGAGAGAGGTGCTGAGAAAATGGAGTACTGGCCAGCAAACTGGGGAAAATCCCTATTTTTAGTTAGTATTATGAAATCCCTCACATCCACTCGAGAAAACAGAAGGGAGTGTGGTCCAACATGTCCTTTGAGAAATGGCATCTTTAGCAGTGTAGCATTAGAAACCAACTTTCGAATATTATCATATCACTGGAGAGTGACTTGAATCCACAGAATTCAGTCTCATGGTTAAGCATGCAATCAGTTGTACTTGTAGTATAAACAGAAAACACACCAATATAATTCTAATTATTAATTATCAAAGAATGACTTCAGGAAAATATTGAAAGCTAAATTCTTTATGAATAAGATGATAAGTAAACAATTCCTTTTGGATGTATTATGGATCAAAATATGATCCAATTTAGGAACCATTGCCACTGTATCTCAAAGGTACAAGATCGACCTTGAAGATCGATTAAATTCTTTTAAGTAGAAAGAAAGAACTGCAGGTGCTGGTTTACACAATAGGACACAACATGCTGGAGTAACTCAACAGGTCAGTCAGCATCTCTGGAGAAGGGTCTTGACCCAAAATGACAATAGGTGCAGGAGTAGGCCATTCAGCCCTTCGAGCCAGCACCGCTTTTCACCATGTTCATAGTTGATCATGCATAATCAGTACCCTGTTCCTGCTCTCTCCCCATACCCCCTGACTCTGCTATCATTAAGAGCTCTATCTAACTCTCTCTTGAAAGCATCCAGAGAATTGGCCTCCACTGCCTTCTAAGGCAGAGAATTCCTCAGCTTCACAATTCTCTGAGTGAAAAAGTTCCTCCTCATCTCTGTTCTGAATGGCCTACCCCATATTCTTAAACTGTGGCCCCTGGTTCGGGACTCCCCCAACATCGGGAACATGTTTCCTGCCTCTAGCGTGTCCAATCCCTTAATGATCTTATATGTTTCAATAAGATCCCCTCTCATCCTTCTAAATTCCAGAGTATACAAGCCCAGTCGCTCCAGTCTATCAACATACGACAGTCCCGCCATTCTGGGAATTAACCCTGTGAACCTACGCTGCACTCCTTCAATAGCATGAATGTCCTTCCTCAGGTTTGGAGACCAAAACTGCACACAATACTCCAGGGCCCTGTACAACTGCAGAAGGACCTCTTTGCTCCTATACTCAACTCCCATTGTTATGAAGGCCAACATTACATTGGCTTTCTTCACTGCCTGCTGTACCTGCATGCTTCCTTTCAGTGACTGATGCACTAGTAAACCCAGATCTCGTTCTACTTCCCCTTTTCCTAACTTGACACCATTCAGATAATAATCTGCCTTCCTGTTCTTCCCACCAAATTGCATAACTTCACATTTATCCACATTAAACTGCTTCTGCCATGCATCCGCCTACTCACACAACCTGTCCAGGTCACCCTGCAACTTCATAGCATCTTCCTCACAGTTCACACTGCCACCCAGCTTTGTGTCATCTGCAAATATGCTAATGTTACTTTTAATCCCTTCATCCAAGTCATTAATGTATATTGTAAATTGCTGCGGTCCCAGCACTGAGCATTGCAGTACCTCACTAGTCACTGCCTGCCATTCTGAAAGGGACCCATTTATCCCCACTCTTTGCTTTCTGTCTGTCAACCAATTTTCTATCCATGTCAGCACCCTACTCCCAATACCATGTGCTCTAATTTTGCCCACTAATCTCCTATGTGGGACCTTGTCGAAGGCTTTCTGAAAGTCGAGGTACACCACATCCACCGGCTCTCCCCTGTCAATTTTCCTAGTTACATCCTCAAAAAATTCCAGAAGATTAGTCAAGCATGATTTCCCCTTCGTAAATCCATGCTGACTCGGAACGATTCTGTTATTACTATCGAAATGGTCTGCAATTTCGTCTTTTATAATTGACTCCAGCATCTTCCCCACCACCGATGTCAGACTACATGGTCTATAATTTCCCGTTTTCTCTCTCCCTCCTTTCTTAAAAAGTGGGATAACATTAGCTACCCGCCAATCCACTGGAAAATGATCACCAATGCGTCCACGATTTCTAGAGCCACCTCCTTAAGTACCCTGGGATGCAGACTATCAGGCCCTGGGGATTTAACAGCCTTCAGTCCTATCAGTCTACCCAACACAATTTCCTGCCTAATGTGAATTTCCTTCAGTTCCTCCCAGGATCTCTGGCCACTAGATGCTGCCTGACCCGCTGAGTTACTACAGCATTTTGTGTCTATCTTTGGTGTAAACCAGCATCTGCTGTTCCTACACAACTCTGGAGAACATGGATAGGTGATGTTTCAGGTCAGGACCCTTGTACAGTTCTCAAGAGATGTCCTGCCTGAAGAAGGGCCTTGACTCAAAACGTCACCTAAATTTGGTGTTTAGCCTTTTACATATATAATGATGTGGGATTAATGTCTGTTTCAAAGACCCCTCCCTGCTTTTTGGTGGTGATAACAGTCATGGCTATCCTGTTCAGGTTGCTTCAGGTGCTGCTGAGGCCAAAGCTGCACTCACCAATGAAAGGCAAGTATTTCCATAGGGGCTCATTTCAATCCAGGAATGTCTACAAATAAACACTTGTGGCAAGCAGTGCTAAAAGCATTCAAAAGTATCCAGCTGGCTGATTCACCTCCGCTCTAATTCAAGGTGTTTTAGGTAACTCTAGAAAGTCTTACTTAAAGTCAGCGAACGTAGCACGGAGCTAGGACTGAACTTGGAACCTATAAAACACAGCTATGCGCAGAATAAACTTAAAGCTCTCAGGAGGCCCTACAGGATGATTGTCACAACTGTAATATTTTGTAATATAACATAACTCCATTATACTTTGCTACAAAATTCTCTGATTCCATCCTGACTTTTAATAAATTCCCACTGTTGAAAGATTCACATCAGATGTATATTTACAGAAAAAGTGATGGGACATCTGTAACCATGTATTGTGAGTAAGACAGTGGGAGGTATTAAATCCAATTTGGCTGGCATTTTTAGTCAGGAAAATGAGTAACAATACCACTCTTACTTATTTAAATGAAATCCATCCCAAAATAATTGGCTTAATTTGTGATTCAGTCAGTGAGCTATGCTCCTTGGTGTGATTTTTTTAACAATGTGTGGACCAGATAATATTTTAGCATACTGTGAGGAAGGCATTCCCCATACTCAGCAGTAATGGATTCCAATGTGTGACAGATTTAAGGCACAATTGGGTTCCAGACCTTATGAGTTAGGCCAACTCAGACTCCTCTGAGCTTCCCCACCGGGTAAATTTCATCACATGTTTGCCAGACTTCAATATTAGAAATGTGAATTTGATCTTTTCACAGCAAAATATTCTATGTCCAATAGTTGCAAAAGTTTGAAGTGTGCTGTTTTGAGTTTTCTTGAGATGGGTTAGGCTGGAAGTGATGAGCATTATAAATGGGATGTAAAGTATAATTGAAGATGATAAAGGACCAGTTGACTTCCCCTTTAATGTGCTTTGTCTTCCCCTCTGCTTTGTTTTAACCCATCGCCCACACAACTTTCACCAGCCAGATTAAAGTAAAATTGACACCATTGATATAAACACAATGGCAGTTGGTACCTCAGTGAATTGGGTTCTTCATCCATCCATAGTTCATATAATTCATCTTTCCTTAATTTCCCTCTTTGCTTGTTGAAGGAAGACTGCATTTTCCAAATTAATAAGGTAGAGGTTTTATAACAGTATGACTGAATGCTGGTGATTAATTTACATATTTATGGCATACACTTTAAAAAATAATAAATGAACCACATTATTTTGGCCTTGGAAGCAATGGCATTGAAAATTGACCAGTGCAATACCACTCATCTTTATGTGATTATATCGAATGGATAAAAATGTATCCTTGGACAATGAATCCAAATTTCAGAAGTGGAATACTTTGTGAATTTGCTAGTATATTGTACATTTCTATTTGCTATTTGTTTGAGGCATGTCATCACATAAGAACACAATACAAAGTCAAATTTGGGAGTAATATATTTCTGATTGACAAAGGTTGAAAATAGTGCCACTTCAGGATAAAATATCTATATAAAATTCACCAACTGCTAAATGGCATCTTTTGATTAAGATATATTTCTTTAAAATGACTTCTATGGACGTGATTTTCTCTATCTATCTATATACAACTGTATGCATCAATGTGCAAGTGTGTACATGTATGTGTTCGTGCTTCTGTGAGTTTGCATGCATATGCACTGGAATCCAGGTATGTTTATGTAGTGTGTCCTTTTGGGGTGTGTGTGTGTGTGCGCGTGTGTTTGTGTGTGTGTGTGCGTGTGCATGTGCGCGTGTGTGTGCGCGTGTGTGTGTGCGTATGTGTGAACACCCATCTTTGAAAGCTTAACATTTTCCACTCAGCATGTTCAGGACATTTACTATTGGCACCGGAATTCTCTCCTGGTTTGACCGAGGCACTTTGAAGTATTTGCGGTCCCGACACATCTGTAAGCAAGATGTTCTTCCTTGGCTGTTGGGGGGCTCATGTTTGTACCATGAGCCAGCTCTCTGACACCATGTGACTTTGAAAAACACTTTAACCCTTGATTACTGATAGTATATCACAGCAGTCATAAAAACCTTACATATCTGTCAAATTAATATCTGTCCAATATAACACCTTTTTTACATTTACATATATACGGAGTCAATATGAGTTTAAAAAAATCCTTTTCATTTACTTTTTTTGCATAATTATTTGCTCTCCCTCCTCAATGCTGACTCCTGCTGTGATGTGATTCACCATCCAGTACCGTGCTCAATTGACTCCTCAAGGCTCGTTTTTCAGGGGTGCAATCAAACTGCGAGCGTTGGCAGGCGCTTGAAATGAGTGGCGACGCAGGCCACATGAGCCGTAATAGCAAACAGGAGGGGGATCCTTGGCTTTCCTATTTCCCCTTCCCCAAGGGCTGCAATCTTCCCCGTCTGCATGGCTCATTTCCACATTGCTCCTTCTCCAGAAGGCAGAACCATGAGAGGTTCATTTTCCCCTTGTGCATTCTACAGTTTTGATACTGGGACTCCTTTACATTCAGTCAAATGCTGCATTAAAAATCCATCTGAATGGCACCAGAACAAAGGAAAACCTTACTATGTGAAAGTTTGACTTTGATTCAGAATGAATCCAGCTGCAGTATTACTGTAGGCTGTGCGTATTTGAACAGGACCCACAGTACGTTGTGTGATAATGCAGCTTAACACATGAAATACATGCAATGTGCAGCAGATTGTAGAGTTGGTGAAAACATCCAGACAAGTGAATGGCAAACTACCAATGTAATGCTATACTGAAAACCAAAATTGGTTGAAGATGGGATGGCAACAATGTTCTATGCTTCTCTGACTAGACTGGCTGTGGAAGCTGTTCCTTGCTGGGCTTTCATGAGTGCTCAAATAGTTACTCAGATTTCTTCACACTGGGAATCATCTGATGTTTAGTTTAGGTAAACACAAAATGCTGGAGTAACTCAGCGGGTCAGGCAGCATCTCTGGAGAGAAGGAATGGATGATGTTGCGGGTTGAGACCCTTCTTCAGATATTTAGTTTAGTTTAGTTTAGAGATACAGCGCGGAAACAGGCCCTTCAGCCCACCAAGTCTGCACCGTCCAGCGATCCCCGGACATTGACACTATACACACATTAGGGACAATTTTACACCAAGCCAATTAACCTACAAACATGTTTGTCTTTGGAATGGGGGAGGAAACCTGAGATCTCTGAGAAAACCCAGGCAGTCACTGGGAGAACGTACAAACTCCGTACAGACAGCACCCATAGTCGGGATTGAATGCACATCTCTGGCGCTGAAAGCACTGTAAGGCAGCAACTCTTCCACTGCTCCACCGAGCCGTATAGAAGATGAAAACTGGCACAGACTCAGAGATGATATGATAACAATGGATTTGACTTACATGACCATACCACTATTAGCCACACAGTTTTATTGGATTGATAATATTGGCTTCACAATCTATTGGTTTCACAATCCATTCAATCTGGTGTTCTGTGGATGAGTAATTTTAGAAACATAGAAACATAGAAAATAGGTGCAGGGGGAGGCCATTCAGCTCTTTGAGCCAACACCGCCATTCATTGTGATCATGGCTGGTCATCCACAATCAATAACCCGTGCCTGCCTTCTCCCCATTTCCCTTGATTCCACTAGCCCCTAGACTATCTAACTCTCTCTTAAAACCATCCAGTGAATTGGTCTCCGCTGCCCTCTGTGACAGAGAATTCCACAAATTCTCTGGGTGAAAAAGTTCCTTCTCACCTCAGTTTTAAATGGCCTCCCCTTTATTCTAAGACTGTGGCCCCTGGTTCTGGACTCGCCCAACATTGGGAACATTTTTCCTGCATCTAGCTTGTCCAGTCCTTTTTTATAATTTTATATGTCTCTATAAGATCCCCTCTCATCCTTCTAAACTCCAGTGAATACAAGCCTAATCTTTTCAATATTTCCTCATATGACAGTCTCGCCATCCCAGGGATCAATCTTGTAAACCTACGCTGCACTGCCTCAATTACAAGGATGTCCTTCCTCAAATTAGGAGACCAAAACTGCACACAATACTCCAGATGTGGTCTTACCAGGGCCCTATACAACTGCAGAAGAACCTCTTTACTCCTATACTCAAATCCACTCGTTATTAAGGCCAACATGCCATTAGCTTTCTTCACTGTCTGCTGTACCTGCACGCCAACTTTCAATGACTGGTGCTCAAGGATACCCAGGTCTCACTGCACTTCCACCTTACCTAACCTGACACCATTGAGATAATAATCTGCCACTTTGTTTTTGCCACCAAAGTGGATAACCTCACATTTATCTATATTATACTGCATTTGCCACACATCTGCCCACTCATTCAACCTGTCCAGATCACCCTGCAACCTCCTAACATCCTCTTCGCAGTTCACACTGCCACCCAGCTTTGTGTCATCTGCAAATTTGCTAGTGTTGCTTCTAATTCCCTCATCCAAATCATTAATATATATGGTAAACAGTTGCGGCCCCAACACCGAGCCTTGTGGCACTCCACTCGCCACTGCCTGCCATTCTGAAAAGGACCCGTTTACTCCTACTCTTTGCTTCCTGTTTGCCAACCAATTGTCTATCCATGTCAACACCCTACCCCTAATACCATGTGCTCTAATTTTGCTCACCAATCTCCCGTGTGGGACCTTATCAAAGGCTTTCTGAAAGTCTAGTTACACTACATCCACTGGCTCCCCTTCATCCATTTTACTTGTCACATCCTCAAAAAATTCCAGAACATTAGTCAAGCATGATTTCCCTTTCATAAATCCATTTTGAGGTCTGCGATAAATTGTTTGGATGCCCCCACTCTCAAGGTTTTTGTTTTCCTTGATGGTGTGATGTACCAGAAGACATAGGTGTATTGGACAAACTGGAGGGGTTCTGCCTATTATCTTTCATTTATTTGTGTGCCCAAATCCCATGAAAAGCATTCTTTGTTTGTTGCCAAGAAGGCACACCAAGGGATCCCAAAAGGTGAAAGGTATTTAAAGTCATGTTCTACATTTTAATGTTGCTGTAAGCTGGTCAGGTATTTTTTGTCATGGTGAAGGACAGTTACCACAAAATTTTTGTTTAATTTGGGGACAGATGAAGCAGTTGTTCCAAAGATAAACTACAGGCTGTTGAAACTATTCAGTAATGCTAATGGACCTTTCTGTACAAATGAAAACACAAAAATTATGATAAGCAAAGTGAATCAATCAACATCAAAGTAGGTGATGTTCAATTTTATGTGATTGCTAAAATTTGTGTTTGACCACGGCACATGCCTTGATAATATATGGCAGGACTGGCAGTGCCAACTCCTGCAATGCCACCCTCGTTCCTTAATGTGAAGAGGTTATCTGTCTCTTGAAAATATATGGGGAAGGAGAGATGGAAGCTCACACCTACAAAATGTAAAATCTTGTTAGCAACTAGGAATTTTATTGCACCCAGGTGTACACGACGATAATCTATTCTTCCACCAATTTCTAAAGGCCAGTTTGCAGTAGAAGACCACTGTTGTGAGGATAAATTTCTAACAATCTGTAGGTGACAGTATAAAAATGGCAACTTCTACCTAATTTTTGTCACACCTGGTAGCTAGAGAGGAAAATATTTTTTTAACATGAATGTATCTTTGATTTCTGTTGCACACTGGAGGCTAAAACCTGAACTGCTTTTGTATTAAGTTATGCTCTGCAGAGGTTTATATCTAAGGGTTTCCCCAGACAAGTTCATTTATTCAATCATTTGATCAGTCATAGCATTCAAGATACACCAGCACTGTTCTACTGCTGGAGAAAAAGGATAGGTGAAGACCTCACAGTGGTTTTAGGTTGAAGCATTGTAATTGTCATGAAGCTTGTTACTTTGGCCTACTGATTATCAGACTATTCGTGCAATGGCAGATCTAGCAATACAAGAACTCATAGCCTAGTTGCCAGCATCTGGAAGTGCTCCACAACTACAACTAAGGCAGCAGCTTGCAACTACAACTAAGGCAGCAGTCTGTACTCCTGTAGAGCAGGCAGCACTGACTCATGGCTTCCCACATCCCACAGGAAGCAGGGATTCAGATTCTCATAAATTTGCCACATATTCTATTGTTGCATGGAACAAAGAAAATCTTTGCTGCTGTGATCACAAACAGCTGTAGATTAAGACATTGCACACCCTCAGTGACTGACCTCAATACTTCCTTGTCTCGAACCCTCCTGGTTAAGTGTGGATTTCAAGCTGGTTGCTAAGTTGATGAAGCCAAAGTAGTAGTCTTAGTTTCAAGGTGTTTATGTCACCTGGTCCTCTTTAACTCTTGTCTTGCCAGTTTCTGTCAGGTAAGGTTCAAATTCTAGGAATCTATCATGGGGCAGAGGGGTAAGGTCATGTCCCTGTTTGCTTTTCCTACCAGCAAGGTATCGCTCATCTTCATTCAGGATCCCATTCCATCCCCTTGCTGTCTTGGGTCACATCCAAACCTCCCATTATGTGGGTAAACAAATGTATTATCTGCTTTTCTACTTTGTGAGCCTCATTTGAATAAGATTGTGGTATGGCATTGTGGTCTTTAAGTTTAATTTTGTTAATTAAAAGTGAATGAGTTCTTAAGAACATTGTTTTCAACCAAAGGCACAGGAAGTCACTTTTGTGGCAAGTTAATAACCAGTCACATGGTTTAAAATGAAGAACAGCATTATCTGCAGACTAAACAATTCCCATTGAACCACAAGAATGTAATTGCATTCGAAAATTGGGAAATGTATAAAAGTTCATCCCCAGATCAACCTTTTGAGCAGTGAAGGATCCAAGATTGTGGTTGTAAATATTCGGTAATAATACAATTAATCTTCAAATGACCAAGAAGAAATCTGACAAAATGGAAAATGTTTATTTTAATTGTGATGCTTCAATGAATGTATATTTTCATAAATAACACCTCGATTTTTTAAAAATCCGTAAAACTCATCCATTACATCTGTCCTAATATATAATTTTTGTGATTTTTTTCATTAGAAAACTGAATCCACAATGCACAAAGATAACAGTTTTGAAAGTAGTAGGTGGATATGTGACAGGCGGGTGCCTCATTTTAATGTGCTGCTGGTGTATTGTTCTGCAATTGACATTGACCCAAGGTCATCTCTTAACCTGAGGGTAATTTGATGGGAGTGGAAAAGTAGTGTGCCAAGACTTGAGGTTCCAGATGCAGAGGCACATCTATAATTTGATACAGTTGTAAAAATATCTCATAAGTCTTGAACTTTTGGAATCTATGTTCCCACTTGATCGAGGTCAATCCTATAAGTGGGATAGGACACACTTAGAGATATTGGTGAAATAATCCGAAACATTGATTGATTGATGTGGTTCTTTGATATTAATTACATCAGAATGTGATTAACTAGATTTTATTTATTTGGTCATTCTCCAAGATCTGGATATTGATGGCAAGACCAATATTGCTTACACCTTGTTCATTGCCCTTTCTCGATGATTCTTGAATTGCTAAAGTCCACAGAAAAAACAGAGGAGAAAAACTCATGGAAGACCTTGCTCATCTCTTGCGGTTCTTCACATAGATGACCATTTTGGTTTCTGAGGGGCCCTATTCTCCCTCTAGTTACCTTCTTTCCCTGAATGGTCCACTCAAATATTTTTGAATTCTCCTTAATCCTATCTGCCAGAGCTATTTCTTGCCCCTTCTTTTTGCCATCCTGATTTCTGTCTTAAGTAGCAATATCCTAAATTTCTCCAGGGTTACACTTGATCTCAGCTGCAAATATCTAGTCCATGACCTTGCCCATCACTCTCACAGGAACATGCATGCTTTGAACTCTCACCATCGCACTTTTGAAAATATCCCACTTTCCGGAGATCCCATTGCCTGATAACAACCTACACCAATCAACTTTTGGAATTTCCTGCCTAAGTTAGCCTTGCTCTAATTCAGAACTTTAACTTGTGAACCAGCCCTGTCCTCATCCATAACTATTGTGAAGCTAATAGAACTGTTGTCATTAGTCCCAAAAGTCTTGCTCACCGATACTTCAGTCACTTGCCCTTCCCAATTCACTAACAGTAGGTACAGTAGGTGCTCTTTCCCTTGTAGGACATTCTACATTATGGCTAAGGAAACTTTCCTGAACACATTTGACAAATTCCACCCCATCTAAGCCCTTGGCATTATGGCAGTCTCAGATGACATTGGGAAAGTTAAAATACCCAACTATGACAATCCAGTTAGTTTTGCAGCTGCCTGCAATCTCCTGCCGCATTTGTTGTTCTAAATCCTATTGATTATTTGGGGGCCTATAGTATTCTCCCAACAAGGTAATCCAGCCCTTTTTATTTCTCAGCTCTACCCATAACTTCTTGGAACTGGATGAACCATCAATAATGTCATCTCGGATGATTGCTGTGAGGTTCTCCTTAATCAGTAAAGCAACTCTCCTTCCACTTTTATCCCAACCTCTACTCGCCAGCAGTACCTGTACATTGGGATATCAAGCTGCCAGTTCTTTGCCCAGCCTATGCCTAGCCTTTGATTCTTGTAGTCACTGTCTTTCTAGGGTAAGTCATGCTTACAATTAATGGTGCCCCCCTGGTTGTGGTGGGGGATTTCATAGCACCATTGCCTTTAAATGTAAAACACACATGATTGGGTTCTTAATTATTGGGATGGCAATTGTCTGACACTGTTGTGGTGACATGAATGTTAAATTCCACATCATTCCAAGGCTAAATATTGTCTAAATCTTGTTATGTGCAAGTATGGACATCTCGGACCCGCAGACCCTCTGCATAGGAGCACCACAAGGCTGCTTACTCTCCCCTCTCCTTTACTCTCTCTACACCAATGACTGGACCTCCACAGACTCCTCTGTCAAGCTCCTCAAGTTTGCGGATGACACTACCCTGATTGGACTGATCCAGGATGGGGAGGAATCTGCCTACAGATGGGAAGTGACACAGCTGGCGTCCTGGTGCCATCGCAACAACCTGGAGCTCAATGCTCTCAAGACAGTGGAACTAATTGTAGACTTTCAAAGAGATCCCCCTCCCCTCACTCACCATCAACCACACCATAGTTACATCTGTGGAGTCGTTTAAGTTCCTTGGAACCATCATCTCCAGGGACCTTAAATGGGGGGCCACCATCGACCCCACAGTCAAAAAGGCCCAACAGATGATGTACTTCCTGCGGCAACTGAAGAAACACAACCTGCCACAGGCAATGATGGTCCAATTCTATACTACTATCAATGAGTCCGTCCTCACCTTCTCCATCATGGTCTGGTTTGGCTCAACCACCAAGCACGACATCCGGAGGCTGCAACGGATCGGTCGCACAGCTGTGAAGGTTGTTGGCTGCAACCTTCCCCCCATTGACGAACTGTACACTGCAAGGGCCAGGAAGCGAGCGGGCAAGATCATCTTTGACCCCTCTCACCCGGGCCACAAAGTCTTCAAAGCATTTCCCTCTGGAAGGTGACTCCGGACTGTCAAAGCAGCCACAGCCAGACATAAAAACAGCTTTTTTCCCACGAGTGATAGTTCTACTCAATAACCAAAGTCTGTAGTCTCTTTTTTGCTCTGGTTTATCTTCACCCACATGGACGAAGTGGACCCCATCGGAGGCTGTACAGCAAGCAAAATCTGCTCTTAGCCACAGAGACATTGTCGGACAGGTGCAGCAGGGAAGAGGTGGGATTGGACTCGGGACAAGTCGACCCACATGGCACAAGGCAACATCCATCCAGAGAAGAAAGCTGGTAGTTGCTGAGATCCATCAGCAAGAGGAGGCAGAGAGATGCGCAAAGGCAGTCTCACAGTCCAAACAGGGCCAGTGGACTACCTGGGAAAACCTAGAGCATCATAGGCTTAACTGGAAGGATCTGTGGGAGATGGAAGGAAGCCGTGTTAGCTTCATCATCAGAGCCACCTACGATGTTCTTCCCACACCCAAGAACCTGAACCAGTGGCTTAGAGAAGATCTATCATGTTCTCTCTGCCAAACCCCAGCAACATTAAGGCACATCCTCACTGGTTGCAAAACCAGTCTTTCACAAGGCCGCTACACATGGAGGCACAATCAGGTCCTGCAACAACTGGCGATTACCTTGGAAGGTAGGAAAACTACCACCAATGCCCTCCCTCCCCCAACGGCTGGTTTCTTGAAAACCACCCATTTTGTAAGAGCAGGACAACTTCCAGAGAAGCCATTTGCAAGAAAGGAACCGACCTTCCTGGACACTGCCCGGGACTGGAAAATGCAGGCTGATCTAGATCAGAAGCTCATATTTCCACCAGAGATCATCACAACTAATCTCAGGCCGGGCCTGATCTTGTGGTCAACCTCACAGAAGTCCCTGTACATCGTGGAGTTAACTGTGCCTTGGGAGGCTGCAGTTGATGAAGCGCATGAACGAAAATGCCTGAAGTATTAAGACTTAGCAGCCGAGGCAAAACAACGCGGCTGGCGTGCCCAGGTGCTCCCTGTAGAGGTTGGTTCTGGAGGGTTTGTAGCCATGTCAACAACCAGACTCCTGAAGGGATGGGAGTCCGAGGACAGGCCTTCCGGCAAGCCGTCAAGTCGCTGTCAGAGGCTGCCGAGCGAAGCAACAACTGGCTGTGGCTGAAGAGGAAAGACTCCAACTGGGCTGCAAAATGACCAGCAACAGGGGTAAAAATGGAGGGGGGCACACCTGGGACACCAGGTATCACTGTTAAGCCCTCTGGAGGTGTCGTGGGCCTATCAACGAAACACCAAGGAAGGAGGGTGCCCACCTGATGACCCCAATGAAGTCTTTACCCCTACCCCCACTCAAGAGATTAAGAAGGTGCCGATTACAGTAGGGATTGTAATACCAAGTCCTATAAGCTCAACTCACCCACATGTTTAGACCGTGTATCCTTATTGTTTTGATGTGTTTATGCTTTATTCTTAATTATTAACTGTATGTTTGTGTCGTCATTTGTGAGCTGAGCACCAAGGCACATTCCTTGTATCTACATACTTGGCCAATAAACTTATTCATTCATTCATTCGTTCATTCTTTGACTGAGGAGTTACTAATAGAATTGAGCGCGCTGTCATTGGCAAGCATCCCCAGTTCTAATCCTATGTTAAAACAAAAATTAATGATAACAGATGTTTGAGCGTTGGACATTGTCTTAAGTAACTGCTGCTGTGATATCCTGTGGCTGAGTTGATTGACTTCCAACAACTAGAGCCATTTTCCTTTGGTGTGAGATATGACTCCAACCTGAGATGGGCTCATGCAGTACATTAGTCATGTTGCTTATTTTTTACGAAGGCACAAGGATCTGCAAATGTTAGAATCTTGCATAGAACACAAACTGCTGGAGGAACTCAGCGAGCCAGGCAGCATCTCTGAAGAACATAGATAGGTGACGGTTCAAGTCAGGACCCTACTTAAGACTGAAGAAGGGTCCTGACTTGTAAACATTGCCTTTCCATGAATGTTATTTTTATTCTTTATAACTGGGTTATTTCCTTCAGAGGGCAATGAGTTTGCAGTATAGTGGAGGACTGCAGACCAGTGTGGTCAGGCTTCTTTCCTGCAAATTAATGTTAAACTAGATTTCAGTTTTTCTGACCATCTAGAAGCTTTCATTCTCAATTTTCAATATTAGTCAGATTTATTGGGTCCAATTTCACAATTTGGCAAGGTGGAGTTTTAAACTCATTCACTTTACTCCTCAATCACTGCTCCACAGTTAGACCTTCACCATAAATATCAAACTATCAACTCCATCATCTGACACGCATTCTTATTCACTGCCTTTGTCATAAATAGATTCAAAATGTTTCAGAGCACTCCTGGCTGTCTTCCCATCTACCACCTCTTTAAACAGTGTATCATCCTATATCCTTATGTTTGTAGTCATTCAAGGCATCCCCTCGGATGTGCAATGTAAAGCTACCTATAATCTTTGACTGCTTTGAAAGCTGGTGGAGAGTTCTCTTCCCTCAAGATGAAGACATGTGCGGAAATCATCTTATAAAGAACACCGTGAATTAAGCGCTTGTTTAGGAGAAAGGTCATCATCCTCACTGATTATTCTTTAGGTCCTTTGAAAAATATTTTGCTAGCACTTTATTTGCACTTGCTGTCCACCTGATATGGTGAATATTATGTGCATTTGTTTGGGTCTTGATATGTTCAAATCAACAGAGGTTGGCTTTAAATATATGGCTACTTTCAGAGGACCCATTACCCTTTATGGTGTTTTGAGTCTTTGCATATCAATATGTCTTTTCTCCTGAATTATTATCAAACTCAGAGATACATGCTATTATTTCTGATCTTCTAAGCAAACGTTTAACTGTTTTTCTATTCTCTTCATTATAACATATCTGTCATTGATAAAGTGGTAATGTTCTGCCACAACTAAGAGAGGTCTATTTCCAACAGCCAAATGTGGCAATAATCAATTATATCGATATGCTACAGTTTGTTCCATCAGTGCTATGTTAATCTTCTATGTAAACAGCCGTCTATTTCAGCACTGATGTTATACTCATGGATATTATTCTTTGTTGGCACAGCTTTGCCGAGGATTTCAATAACTGTTTGTTGCCAATATTAGTTCAATCTGCCTCTGTCTTATAACATTAAGAATTATTTGTTACTGTATAAAGTTTCATAAGTCGAGATTGCACATTTTAAAGAGTCATATATAATGGAGAAAATATTTGTAAATCAAGAGATAAATATATGCAAAATTTACAACTGTAAAGTTAGATGATCTGATACAATTTAGTGCTGTTCAGATGTGAATGATTCTCTACTAACTGATATACTTTACTTGGCTGAAAATTTGTGATCTTGGCCCAGGAGATTAAAATGCAGAACAATTTTCTGAAGTTGCTAAAGGATTATGGAAGCAATGTTGCAAATTTGAATAAAATTCCTTAAATATGAATTATATGAAAACATTGGGTCCAGAGTCCAGTTATGTGTCTTGTAATAAGGCAAGATTATGTTCATCAGACTTCATTGGAACAGCACAAGAGAGCGAAGCGGAAGTGAGTCCGAGACTTTTCAACTGACCAGAGTCCCACTTGAAACTATACAGAATGATTCCATAAAACACGTGTCTAATCTGTGTTTAGTCTCACCATTGTAAAGGATCCCATATTATGAGCATTGAATGAATACCATATTGAAAGAAGTGCAAGTAGAGTACAAAGATACCATATTGAAAAAATTACAAGAAAATATCTGTTTCAAAAGGAAAAAATGTTTGGGGATCTGAACAGAGAAGGAAGATATTCTGTTTTGCTTTAATCTCTGCAGATGCTGCTTGATTTGCTGTATTTCCTGCATTTTCTGTTCTTTATTTCTCAAGGTGAAGCAGCTTCTTCTCCTTGGTATTCCAAACCACTTGTGATAATAACCAATCTTTAATTAGCTTTAAAATTAATATTTGTACTTATCGCAGTTATCACACATGAAGGATAGTGACACAGCTGAGTTGCATACAAAACTAGTCCTCTGGGAATTGTATTCCAGCAAGAAATGGTATCTTCATTTAAGGAAATAATAAAACTAGAAGTGAAAAGAATGTGGATGCTACAAAGTATTTGAACTTTCAAAATGCATCCTTAACATTGGTGCAAATAGACTCTGCCATTCCTACATCCCATTATTTGGACGGTTATTGCATGTGTTACTATTGATTATAGCCTCAATTTTCTCACTAAATTACAACTGTGGTCCAGTTACTCACATTCATGATAATTTCATTGTTGCAGGACATATCACTCTCAAAGTAATGCTTCAAAGGTGCAGGGTGAAATCATTACATTAGTAAGTTAAGGATTTGTGGTTCACATACCAAAAATAGATTGCTTAGAATTCAGCCTAAAGTATGCTTTGTTTTTTCAATCACACAATAATAGAACATAATGGGTTGTCTATAGACGGAATGCCCAGACACAAAAGGATAGAATGTCACAAAACCCAGGGAAATCTGCATGTGTAATTTCAAAAGTGAAGAAGATCAAGTAACACGGAAATGCCAATGTTCTTCCTTCATGTGTGAAATAATCTGCAGATGTTGCTGGTTTCTGTGACGTGCCCTGTTAGTCTCATGCCAACGTTTATATTTTTATACCCTGTTAAAATAAAGACCCAAATGGGTCTGAAAATGTGTTTAAGTAATTATAAAAAGATTGCTTCACTTATTAATGTAATTATTTCAACCATATTTCCAGAATGATTGATTAGCTGCTCTCTCCTTTTAGTTTTCGGTCCTTTGGTTTGATTCTAAACTCTCACATCCCTCCATGTAAGTAATACTTGTAAGCCTAGATACCAGCCAGGTCTGCTTCCAGGGTGAATGGTGCACATTAACTCTTTTAATCTTGTAAATAAAGCAGACACCATTGGGTTTGTCACTGCTGCTCAATTTTTATTTAGATGCACTGCAATTGAAAAGAAAGTTAGGTATAATGTTAATTAAAGTATCAATCTGCTATTTTTATATTATATTCAGCTTCTCTTTTGTAAATTTGCACTTCCTCGCTTGTTCACTGGGGATTAATATTGGGGACCCCTGCACAATGATTTTTATTTCTTCTATTTCCAACACTGTAATGTATCTGTTCATGCCTTGGCAAAGATGAGCGAAGGGATTGAACCTGAGCTACAGTGCATTCAGAAAGTATTCAGACCCTTTTACTTTTTCCACATTTTGCTACGTTACAGCCTTATTTTGAAATGGATTAAATTCATTTTTTAATCATCAATCTACACACAATGCCCCATAATAAAAAGGTGAAAACAGGTGTCTACTATTTTTTGCAAAGTAATTAAAAAAAATCTGAAATATCACATTTACATAAGTATTCAGACCCTTTGCTATGGCACTCAAAATTGAGCTTATATGCATACTGTTTCCATTGATTATCATTGAGATGTTTCTACAACTTTATTGGAGTCCACCAGTGGTAAATTAAATTGATTGGACATGATTTGGAAAGGCACGCACCTGTCCATATAAGGTCCCACAGTTGATAGCGCATGTCAGAGCAAAAACCAAGCCATGAAGACGAAGGAATTGTCCGTAGACCTCCGAGACAGGATTGTATCGAGACATGGATCTGGGGAAGGGTATAAAACAATTTTGACAGCATTGCAGGTCCCGGAGAGTTCAGTGGCCTCCGTCATTCTTAAATGGAAGAACTTTGGAACCACCAGGACTTTTCATAGAGCTGGCCACCCAGCCAAACTGAGCAATCGAAGGAGAAGGGCCTTGGTCAGGGAGGTGACCAAGATCACGATGTTCACTCTGACAGAGCTCCAGCATTCCTCTGTGAAGATGGTAGAACCTTCCAGAAGGACAACTATATCTGCAGCACTCCAGCAATCAGGCCTTTATGGTAGAGTGCCAGATGGAAGCAACTCTTAGGCCTGAATGCCAAGCGGCACCATTCATCACCTGGCCAATACCATACCTATGGTGAAGCATGGTGGTGGCAGCATCATGCTGTGGGGATGCTTTTCAGTGGCAGGAACTGGGAGACTAGTCAGGATCAAGGGAAAGTACAGAGAGATCCTTGATGAAAATTTGCTTCAGAGCGTGCTGGACCTCAGACTGGGGCGGACAGGACAACAGGACAATGACTCTAAGCACACAGCCAAGACAATGCAGGAGTGGCTTCGTGACAAGTCTGTGAATGTCCTTGTGGCCCAGCCAGAGCCCGGACTTGAACCCGATTGAACATCTCTAGAGGGACCTGAAAATAGCTGTGCATCGACCCTCCCCATCCAACCTGAAAGAGCTTGAGAGGATCTGCAGAGAAGAATGGGAGAAATTACCCAAATACAGGTGTGCCAAGCTTGTAGCATCATACCCAAGAAGACTTGAGGCTGCAATCGCTGCCAAAGATACCTCAACAAAGTACTGAGTAAAGGATCTGAATACTTATGTAAATGTGATATTTCAGTGATTTCTTTTTAATTACTTTGCAAAAATTTCTCAACCCCTGTCTTCGCTTTGTTTTTATGGGGTATTGTGCGCAGATTTATGATAAAAAAAATTGAATTTAATCTATTTTAAAATAAGGCTGTAACAGCAAAATGTGGAAAAAGGGGTCTAAATACTTTCTGAATGCACTGTGTGTAGGAAAATAACTCAGACTGAGGTAGGGTCTCGACCTGAAACGTCACCCATTCCCTCTCTCCTAGATGCTGCCTGACCCACTGAGTTACTCCAGCATTTTGTGATACCTTCTGAATGCACTGTATCAGTGGGTGTCAATGATTGAGGAATGTGGAAGCTGCTCCCGTTAATATTTACTACAAGGACAGCCTCCAAACTGTTACTTGATGAAGGCTGGTTCAAAATGTGCTGAATTACTTTCTTACCTTTAAAAATATGGCAAGCCACATCGGGCTTCAGGTAAGTTTTAAACAAATTAAATTAATGACTAAAATACCCAGTCTGATTAAAAACGCAATACACTGGGGTAGTCCTGACATTTTTGAGATGCTAAAATAACTTCACATGATGAAGAAATAATTGTCCATTTTCAAGCATAAAGCTCACTACTAAAAATGGAATCAATATGGAAGACAGAAATTTCTTTGTTTATCCTTGTGATATCTAATTACTGGTAGAGTTAGCAAATAAAACTTCACAGTATCAGTGAATGCATATCTTTGATTTTGCAAAAATACCTCCTCAAATGTAGGTGAGGCATATTAAGTCTTTTCGTATTTCAATTTCCTCTCAACATAATCAAATCAAATAAAATCCCATCAAATAAAAAAGTAATTAGCATTGAGTTTTTGACAATACAATGTGGTAGTTGGTACAATGGAGCTAGAATTAATGACAAACCCCATGTTGTATGGTGCAAGTATGACCAATGACCACAGGAATGCATTCACCATGTCATAACAGTATAACAGTATAACAGTATAACAAAACTTTATTGTCATTCGGTATAAATACCGAACGAAATTTCAGCAGTCACAAGACACAGCAAAAAAGAAAAGAACACAGGACACACGACCCCAACACAAACATCCATCACAGTGACTCCAAACACCCCCTCACTGTGATGGAGGCAACAAAACTTCCCCTCTCTTCCCCCCGCACCCACGGACAGGCAGCTCGACCCCTACCGAGGCAACCGACACGCACAGCCCCCGCAAGAGGATGGAAGGCCCCGCGGCCGAGCCGCCCCGGGCACCGAAACGTCCCGCGGCCGCACCGGGCGATGTTAAGTCCAGCGGCTGAGCCGCACCGGGCACCGAAACGTCCCGCGGCCGCACCGGGCGATGTTAAGTCCAGCGGCCGAGCCGCACCGGGCACCAAAACATCCCGCGGCCGCACCGGGCGATGTTAAGTCCAGCGGCCGAGCCGCACCGGGCACTGAAACGTCCCGCGGCCGAGCCGCTCTGGCGATGTTAAGTCCAGCGGCCAAGCCGCGCCGGGCACTGAAACGTCCCGCGGCTGAGCCGTGCCGGGCACTGAAACGTCCCGCGGCCGAGCCGCGCCGGGCACTGAAACGTCCCGCGGCTGAGCCGCGCCGGCGATGTTAAGTCCCGCAGCCGAGCCGCGCCGGGCGATGGAAGGTCCCACGAGCGAGCTGCGCCCCGGGGAAGAGACCTAATAAAAGAAAGGTTTCCCCCGCCCCACCCCCCACCCCCACACCCCACCCCCCCCCCACCACACATACACAGCCAAAAACAGAAACAACCAACACCGACACAAAAAAAAAAAAAAAAGACAAACAGACTGCCAGAGAGCTGCAGCCGTTAGGCGCAGCCAACTCCTCCTGTCATGATTAATCTGTAAACAATGAGTAAGACACAATGAAGTTGAGAAGAAGAGGGTGGCACCAAGTTTCAGCAATAGAAATGCAGAACAGAAATCCGTTGTATATTTTGCATTAAACAATTAATGTTTTTAAGAATACATGGCAGCATGAATTCATGACAGTACCTGGCCTTTCCCCAGATTCTGCTGCCATATATGCCTTATAGAAGGAAAGGTATGAAGCCGACCCCTTTTCTGCTGATACTATGGCCACCGGGGAAGCTCACTGCAGCTATCGCATTTGATCGGTGCAAGTCCTGGCAGGATCTGATTGAATCAGTGGATATAACACACAGCAGCAAGAAGGCTTGGGCCTCTCTCAATCAGATTGGCAAGGACCCAAAAAAGACCAAGTCACTCCATACTGACCGGCCTACTGCTAATCAAGTAGCACACCAACTCCTACTCAATGGAAAAACTGACTCACCAGTGACAAAGCAGAAACCCCAGCAGTGCTATGAAGGTAACTCTGATAACCCACAACCGTGTCAGCCTTTCACAATGAAAGAACTAGATGCTGCTATCTGCACAGCCAAAATAGGTAAAGCTGCAAGTCTGGATAACATCATGAATGAACAGATCAAGCACCTTGGACCAACTGCCAAACAGTGGGGAGATGTCACATCCGTCACGCACGTGTCATAGCATTGCTGAAGCCAGGCAAAGATCCTTCAGCAACAAAGAGCTACAGGCCAATATCACTTCTTTGACACACCTACAAGCTGTTTGAGCGACTCATCTTGACTGGCCTCAGCCAGGTGATCGAGCCATCCCTAATAAAGGAGCAGGCAGGGTTCCGGCCACCGGTCAGCTTCTCAATCTCACCCAACACATAGAGAGAGGATGGCTTTCAGAAAGGTGTTATCACAGGCGCTGTTTTTGTTGATCTTTCAGCCGCCTATGATACAGTAAACCAACAGCGACTGCGACACAAAGTACTTAATTTGACACACAACTTGCATCTAACCAACCTGGTAAAGACTCTGGTCGAAAACAGACGCTTCTTTGTCGAGCTGTCAGGAAAGAAAAGTCACTGGCAAGGGCAGAAAAATGGCCTCTCTCAAGGAAGTATCCTGGCACCCACCTTGTTCAATATCTATGTTAACGACCAGCCTATCCATCCCAAAACCGGGAGTTTCATTTATGCAGATGACCTGTGTATTACAACCCAAAGTGATGACTTCCTTGAGGCAGAAGCTACTCTGTGAGGCTTTAGTCAACCTGTCCTCATCCTACAAAGAGAATCACCTGAGAGCCAAATCCATCTAAAACCCAAGTCTGCGCCTTCCACTTGAAAAACAAGTATGCAAATCGAAGGTTGAAGATCATATGTAATGGAGTCAGATTGGAGCACTGTGACAGTCCAGTCTATCTCAGTGTGACTCTTGATCGATCTCTGACCTACAAAGCACATATCACCAATCTTAAAGGAAACATCAGCCAAAGGGCGTGTTTCCATGTTGTATATCTAAACTAAAATGGAGAACTGAGTACAACTATAGGCTACCACCTACAGGAAAGATGCAGAGCTGATCTAAAGGGACATTATCATGGCTGGAGAATAGTAGTTATGAGAAGACACTGGTGTGATTTCTTTGGAACAAGGACGGCTGATGGAAAATTTAACAGTGATGCATAAAGTTATGAAAAGCCCAGACAGTGTAAATGGTAAAGGTTACTTCTCTTTATAGAGTGGTTAGTAATGAGGGAACTTAGATTTAAATTAATTGGTGAAAACTTAGTAGGAAGTTGAGAACAAATAGTTACTCTCAGCAAGTTGTGGTTGTCTGCAACTCTGAGCCGGAGGTGTTTGTTTTACAAGAAGATTGAGGCTGGATTTAGAAAGTTTATTTCCTTGAAGCCTACTGAGAACAGAGCCCTTTCGGAAATCAACCAAACCAGTGTCTGTCATTGAACAAAATAGTGACGAAAGATAAGCCCTCAAAAGCACCATGACACGATGACTTTGAGGAGGACAACTATCTACTTTATACATCCAATTATATATTTTTCTGCATAAATAACGTGCATGTTGGAAACAGCATGTAAAAAATATTGGTCGAGAACCTGCGCCATAACTGCAGGGCTGTGGGCCAAAAGTGTAGAAATAGGATTAGCCTGAAGTCCACTTTTGTGTGGCAGGGACGTGAGGGGCTATGATTCGGCGTATCTCCCTAAGATTCAATAACATCAATGCGAGGCAGCATTATTTTAGTTTCCTCAAAGCAGCTGAAGGGCAACTAATTACTCAACACTTCTCCTCCGAGTTTTGTTCTTTGTGGTTATGTTTAACCTTCTCTGGAAGAAGAGAAGCAGATGTCAGCAATCCATGTTGTTGGAAGTAAATGAACTGTAGGTTGCATTCATGGTTTGGCTAATGGCCTGTAATCAAAGGCCTAGATGAATTATGCAGAAGACATGATTGAAATTAAACTAGTAAAAGTGATCATGAAGTTGCTGCATTGACTTTCAAAACTCAACAGTTTCCATCATATGCCCTACTTGTTACCCTTATCCACTACATTGTGGTGTACTCTTACCTCCCTCTAGAATTTCTGGCCAAATCATTATGTTGGTCATTCACCAACTTCTCAGGATAAGGAGGAAATGTGAGGGAAATAGACATTGTCGCCTAAGCCATCCACTGAGAATATTTTGTTTAAAAGGAGCAGTGTAGATGTAACTACATGGACAAGCAACATGTAAATATATTGTGAAGCATCAAAAGTGAGGGACAATTTGAGTTGATTGATTAGACTTTAAACATCAGACTTTGTAAATACAGCGTGTACAAATGCAGACCCTTTCGGCCCACTGAATCCACACTGACCAGCGATCACCCCGTACACACACTATACTACACAATAGGGACAATTTACAATTTTACCAAAGCCAGTTAACCTATAAACCTGTATGTGTTTGGAGTGTGGTAGGAAACCAGAGCACCCGGAGAAAACCCATGCGATCGCAGGGAGAATGTACAAACTGGCAGCATCCATAGTCAGGATAAAACTCAGGTCTCTGGTGCCTTAAGGCAGCAACTTTACCTCTGCGTTATTGAGCTGCACTAATTGATTGATTGTTCATTAGATGGAACATTAAAAGGCGCTCTGTGGCAAAGTGGTCATGAATGGTAACCATGTTAATGAATGAAAGGTTGTGTGATTTTCAGGAGGTTGTTGTGTTCGATCTTCCTCAACAGACTTACTGAAGTACCGAAGTTCTAACGAAAAGTAAGTAAGCTAAAGTAATGGGAGAGATCGATCTGATATCTGACAGCATCCTGCAGTTACTGCGTGTGCTAGCTTTCTTGCTGCCCTAAATTTCATGGGCCTGTTTCATGCACACAACATAGTGGGTCCTTTCTTGATGGACCTCTGTAGGAACTCTGCTCACTCCATCCAATGACCAAAAAACGTAAATGATAATCTATTTTAAAATGTAAGAAACTACTGATAACTAATTACAACTAGGCTGTGAATTAAAAAAAACACAAAACATACCTAAGTTTAGCGTTCCACATTAGTCAGTAAGCAAGAAATGAATGGTGTGCTGGATGCACCAGCAATGGCTGGGGCCAGATGTGAAGTATGTCTGGCTGATCAGCCCAGCAAGTAATGAAAATTTAACCTCAAATACCCAACTGTAGAACGCAGGCCTGGAAGTCTGGAATACATTGCTGAACTCTCTGCAACCAGCTGCAAGATCTATAGAGAGCCCAGAGCATGCTGCTGTGTGAGCACTGAAGCATGACAATATAAAATGAACCTCTAAAAGCCTTTCTGCTTGAAGTAGGGTCTGAGGTATTGACAACAGAAATGAAATAGAAGATAAAATAACTTCAAACTGAGCATCTGACTGAAAAAGAAGTAGCATCTTTAAAGTCATTAGGTGCTTTTTTTGGCCTAAATATTTATCATTGCAGCCAACAGATGTTTAAGTGTCTGGACCTGAAAGTATCCTTTCATTTGATGAAGACTTTAGTAATGCAATTGAAGGACATGTACAATGACTGATTCTGCTTCCGTCTCTTCTGAAGACCAGTCCACTCGGCATATGTCTTTTACAACTTTTTGCCTGTCGTGGATGGTGGCATGGCTGAACCAGATCATAGCGCTGTGGGATGAACTATAGCATTCACATCAAGTATTCTTCAAAGTGTTCCCTCCATATTTGATAGCAGAGTCATAGAGTTATACAGCATGGAAACAATCCCTTCAGCCCAACTTGTCCATGCTGACCAAGATGGCTCATCTACGCTTTCCCCACCTGCCCGCAACCAAGAAAACACACCAACACCTGCCATGTTTATGACACAGACATAGACAGAAAATAGGTGTAGGAGAAGGCCATTTGGCCCTTCGAGCTATCAGCGCCATTCATTGTGATCATGGCTGATCATCCACAATCAGTAACCGGTGCCAGCCTTCTCCCCATATCCCTTGGTTCCACTAGCCCTGAGAGCTCTATCTAACTCTCTTTTAAATTCATCCAGTGAATTGCCCGCCACTGCCCTCTGTGGCAGAGAATTCCACAAATTCACAGCTCTCTGGGTGAAAAAGTTTCTCCTCACCTCAGTTTTAAATGGCCTCCCCTTTATTCTTAGACTGTGGCCTCTGGTTCTGGCCTCCCCCACCAGTTGGAACATTTTTCCTGCATCTAGCTTGTCCAGTCCTCTTATAATTTTATATGTCTCTATAAGATCCCCTCTCATCCTTCTAAACTCCAGTGAATACAACCCCAGTCTTTCCAATCTTTCCTCATATGACAGTCCCACCATCCCAGTGATTAACCTCGTGAACCTACGCTGCACTGCCTCAATAGCAAGGACATCCTTCCTCAAATTAGGAGACCAAAACTACACACAATACTCCAGATGTGGTCTTACCAGGGCCCTATACATCTGCAGAAGGACTTCTTTGCTCCTTTACTCAAATCCTCTCATTATGAAGACCAACATGCCATTAGCTTTCTTCACTGCCTACTGTACCTGCACGCTTACTTTCAGTGACTGGTGTACAAGGACACCCAGGTCTTGCTGCATTTCCCCTTTACCTAATCTGACACCATTGAGATAATAATGCCTCCTTGTTTTTGCCGCCAAAGTGGATAACCTCACATTTATCTACATTATACTGCATCTGCCATGCATCTGCCCACTCACTCAACCTGTTCAAGTCACCCTGCAACCTCCTAACATCCTCTTCGCAGTTCACACTGCAACCCAGCTCTGTGTCATCTGCAAACTTGCTAGTGTTACTTCTACTTCCATCATCCTAATCATTAACGTATATATTGTAAATAGTTGAGGCCCCAGCACCGAGCCTTGCGGCACTCCACTCGCCACTGACTGCCATTCTGAAGACGATTCAACAATTTATGTATCTTTTATTTATAATGAATGATCTCTTGCTCTCTTGCTATCCACTTTGTTGCTGTAACACTGTAAATTTCCCCGGTGTGGGACGAATAAAAGAATATATATAAAAGTCAACACCCTATCCCCAATACTATGTGCTCTAATTTTGCGCATCAACCTTCCGTGTCGCACTTTATCAAAGGCTTTCTGAAAGTCTAGATACACCACATCCACTGGCTCTCCTTCATCCATTTTACTTGCCACATCCTCAAAAAATTCCAGAACATTAGTCAAGCAGGATTTCCCCATCATAAATCCATGCTGACTTGGACCAATCCTTTTACTGCTATCCAAATGCACCGTTATATCCTCTTTAATAATTGCCTCCAGCATATTCCCCACCACCGATGTCAGGCTAACTGGTCTATAATTCCCTGTTTTCTCTCTCGGTCCTTTCCTGAAAAGTAGGATAACATTACCTACCCACCAATCCACAGGAACTGATCCTGAATCTATTAAACATTGGAAAATGATCACCAATGCATCCACGATTTCTAGAGCCACCTCCTTGAGTACCCTGGGATGCAGACCATTAGGCCGTGGGAATTTATCAGCCTTCAGTCCCATCAGTCTACCCAATACTCTTTCTCGCCTAATGCAAATTTCTTTCTAATTTTCTAATTGTGACGATAAGAAACCAATACCAATATCAAAAGCTCAAACCCAACACAAAACCTTTGGTATGCTGTCCATTCCCCTCCTGTACTCTGCTGAGACATGAATGATCTGTGTAGGCATCTTAAGGCACTGGAGAAATATCACCAAAGCAGTCTGCAGAAAATCCATGTAATACATTGGAAGATAAGTGATTCAAAGTCAATAAAGTCACCCTGCCAACATTCCCAACATCAAGGCTTTAATTGCACTCAATTGGCTTCATCAGTCAAGCCAATTCACATGCCCAACACTAGATTTCTGAAACAGACATTCTGTTAATGGGATGATTTTAACAGATGGACAGAGGAAAAAACTCAAGCATATTCCCATAGCTTACTTAAGAAAAGTAACATCCCCAGCAACCTATAGCTCATGGCCTTTCAAAGTGGGGAAAGTACGTTCTGGAAGACATTGAGAACTTTGAATCGAAGCATTGTGAGCACATAGAGGCCCAGCATAAATAGTGGAAAGAGCACACCAGCTCCCAAACCTCATGTGAAGCATCTTCTGCCCTCTCTGTGGAAAAATCTGCAGATCCCACAGTGGTCTTCTCAATCCATTGAACCTTAGAAGAATACTTCCCAGAGTTAAACACGTTACTTGAAAGGCTGTTTTTGTTCAGATGCAAATGTTTTTTGGATTTCAATATGGGGAGGTTTAGGGGAGTGGATCTGAGTAAATAAGTCTTTCAGGAGACAGGTGGCGAGGGGGAAGTGTATAAATATTAAATTTTAAATGTTTGGGCCTTTACCAGCTCCAACCAAATAAGTGGCTGTAAAGCTTGCAATACTCAGTTCCATCTCCGCTCACCAGTCTCAGTGAAAGCTCTGTGGAAGATTCAGACAGATCACTACATCTGCAAATATGTCCTGAGTTGCCTTGTAGATATAATTTTGCATCCAGAAAATTTCCTTAGGGGATGAATAATATTCAATAACTTTCTCCTATTTCTCATTTAATTTGCTTTTTTCTCTCTCTTAATTATGTTTTTGCACCAATGTCTTGTGTTTGGACAGTCTTTTTTCTTTTAGAAGTTGTGTGTGTAATTTATGTATGATTTATGTGTGATTTGTTTTGTGTGTTGTTTGATCGTATGTGCCTGTAATGCAAGCACGATTTTTCATTATACCTGTAACTCCACACATGACCATAAATTCAAGTGTTGCCCTTTAGCAAAGCTTAAGGATTCAGTACACAGGCTTGGCTGATGTGTCTTATGGCCAAATCATAACCAAACTATTTTTGTAACAAGAGGCACAATTCTACTGGTGCCAATTTTGTTCAATGAACCACTAGAAGCAAGCATTTGAAGTGGAGCACAACACACAGCTGCCACCTTATTGCACGTTTGTCACATCCAACTGGGAACGAATTTCTCTCCCATGACATGTTGAGGACTGAAAGATTCAAAAGGCATTTAAATAGCAAATACAAGAAATGAAAGAAATACAGTTTCTTATTGCTTCTAAATGAAGAAAATGACTTTGATACACAAGAGACTGCAGATGCTGACTTTGAGGTTGCTGTGAGTGGCTGCACATCAATCATTCTCTTGGCTTTAATCAGTGGAATGAGGCAATGTGCGGTGAAAAAGTACTTCAAAACAAAACGGTAATGTGGTTGACTTAAAAGTGGCTATTGAATTCATTTTGGAGCAAAACCTGGTATCGTCTTGGCTACAGTAACAACTCACTTTGCTCAAGAAGAATAAATGACTTGAGTTCCACAAATTAATTGGTTTGGCAAAAAATGGTCCCATGATTATCGAGCACAAGATTTTTGGCCTCAGTCTCAAACAGCCAGAATTTAAGAAAGTGCAACTTTCAATAAGAAGCATCAAAATGAATAAAATTTGTTCTTTTTGACCAAAATACATCCTGTATATGTTCAATGGTGTAACACTACTGCATGTAAGGCCTAATAAAGCAAAATAAAGGTGGAACAGGTTGTTTAAAATAGACTCAGAGTCCTGCTCTTGAAACAAGTATATTTTTGTAGCTGATCGAGTTAAGATTTTGGAAATTGGTGATTCGAGCACTGCTGTTTGGATGTCAATGAAGCAAGAATCAGTTCAAACAGTGTCACTGGGAGTGCACCCTATAAGGTGCATCACTTTGCTCTTTTCTTCCTGTTATTCAATTGCAGTCTCAAAATAGCTGCAGGTGCTGGCGCTCCACAAGCTGGTTCTTGTGGTTTTGTTGCAGGTTGTGCCACTAGGGAGGCTTCTGGTGCTGCTGCTGCTTCTGACAGTACTGCTGGTGGTATTGATGCTTGCCTTGTGTCTGATGCTGGTGGTGTTGCGTGTAGTGATGCCATTGTTGGTGCCTGTAATGCTTGGACTATTAGTGACACTTCTGCCTCCGGTGCCATGCTCTTGATGATGCTGCTCTTCCTGCTGTTGCAGCTGGTGCTGCAGCAACAACTTCCGTCGTGGCTGTTGGTGCTCTGGTGTTGCTGTTTCAACTCCTAGTTTTAGTGATGATGGTGCAGTTGTTCTTGCTCTGCATCTGGGATTCCAGGTGTCTGTCATGGAACGTATAGAACATAGAACAGTACAGCACAGGAACAGGTCCTCCAGCTTACAATGTCCATTCATAAGTTCTAGGGTTCAGGTTCGATCCTGATGTCAAAGTGCTTTCAGTACGGAGTTTGTACGTCCTTCCCGTGACAACACGGGTTTTCTCCGAATGTTCTGGCTTCCTCCCACAGTCCAAAGGTGTGCAGATTTGGAGGTTAATTGACTTTTGTAAATTGTAAATCGTCCCTACTGTGTAGGATACTGCTAGTGTACAGAGTTGACCGCTGGTCGGTGCGGACAGTGGGCTGGAGGGCCTGTTTCCATTCTGCATCTAAAGTAAAGTAATGTAATGCAGACCATAAGGCACAGGACAACATGAATAAATATAGAGAAAGGATGTGTGATGATAAATACAATTTAATTTAGCTTAGTGTGAGGTTGTATATTTTAATAGAAGGAGTGCAAAGACACATTGGTAAAAATGGCTGAATGGTGAAGTAAACCTGAGAGATTAGGGTTTACAGATCCACCCATCACTAAAAGTGGAAAAGTAAGTTAATAAAACCATTGGAAAAAATATATTCTTGCTAGAGGTAGATTTGAACAGTAGGAGGCATACAAAAATTCACACCTGGATTAACAAGGAATCAAATTTGTGCTTCCATATTATAAAACCCATGTGGAGAGCTGTGGTTCCAGTAAAGGTGAAATCAGTGAATAAATCAGGAACTTGTATTTTGAAGTTGCCTTTAATTTTGCAAAATGTCCCAAGGCACTTCACATCAGTGTTTTCATACAAAACGTGACTGAACCACCAAAGGAGAAATTGGGGCAAATGATCAAAGTGTCAGAATTCAGGAATATTAAATATTAAAAAAGGAAAGAATTATACAAAGACGGAGAATTCAGGAGGGGAAATTCCCAGTTTAAGGCCCTGGCAGCTGAATACGCTCCGAGCAATGGTGGAGTGATTGGATTTGATAATGACCAAGGGACCAAAACTGGAGAAGCATAGATACCGCTAATTGTTGTAGGTGATGGAGGAGTTTTCAAAAGTATTGAGCGGCAAGGGCACAGAGGGATATGTAAAAAAGGGTGAGAATTTTAAAACTGAGGCATTGCTTAATCAGAACCCATTACAAGTCATCAAATGGAGGATTGGTGAATGAAAGTATGTTCGAAGGCAGAAACAAACTTCTGGATGACTTCAGATTTTCTGAGGGTAAAGTGAGGAAAGCCAGCCAAATGTGATGGGACTATCATTTGTCAGGGTCAGGTCAGGTCGATTGAAACAATTGGGTTGTGATTGGATTGGACCATGTATGTTTGACTTACTATTTTAAACATGTAGGGGTGTGATTTACTTACTGTTAATGCAAGTGTCCTCTCAAATGCAAAGTATGTGCAGTATTACTCATCTTTCTTATTTTGTGAACGCTTCTGAGTTGGGTCAGGTTTAGATGCAGAAAACACCATAGTCCTTGGGTTATGTTAAGATTAGCCAGCATCACTTTGAGCTGGATTTCAATTTTATACCCAAAGTGGCCTCCAGTTTGAATAGATTTGTCTTGTGGTAAAAAAAAACACAGATGATAAGAGTTTCAGCAGCAGATGAGTTGAGGTATGGGCTGAGTTGGGCAACATTACAAAAATCGAAATACGTTGAATTAATGAGGAAACAGAAATGTGTTCTGAACTGTTAGCTTAAGTACTATGGTGGAGAATGAAGCCTGATTCCAGGGATTTAAGCAGAATTTTATAAATGGACGAATGCCTCAAATTTGTAAGGTTACAGTACATTCAAAGAGTTTGGAGAGGAATGGGAGGTTAGAAATGGTATTGAATATGAAGGAATTTGGAATGTTCATTAAAAACTTGGTTGACAAGGTATCTTACGAGGTATTTTATGAGGAGGAAGGGGAGGTAGGGGCACAAAGAGCTTATGGCAGGGGTGGGGGCAGGAGATGTGTTTTCAGTACTCTGAGCAAGGCTGCTGGAGCCACAGCCCACACTGGTGGAGTGAAGGAAATCAGAGATATGTGAGGACCAGAGCTGGAGAGGAAAAGGCTGTAGATCTGGAGGAGGCTCCAAAGGTGGGGAAGGGTGAGGTCATGGAAGGTTTTAAAAACAAGGATGATGATTTAAAATCAAAATAAATGGAATCAGCTTTAGAAAACGTTCAGGATTCTTGTTCTGTATCTTTGCTTCCCTGATCTCTGGGGAATAACATTTGGCCCAGAAACAAAGAACGTCCAAACTTAAAATAGGTTTAAAATATGTCAGTTTCTGAGTTCTTTCAATTTTCCTATTACAGCTCATGTAGCTCCAATGTTTTTAAATTACTCAGTAAGTTGATTAAATGACTATAACTTTCACTGTCTACATACTTCCATTCAATTAATTAAAACCACAGACCATGGAAACAATTCAATGTGTTTAGTGACAGTAAAGATATTTCTTTTACCGACATGATAATAGCAAAGGGGAAAGTTGGCAGCTTTGGGGAAAGCTATTAGAAAGTCTACGTTTTAAATCTTATGGGCTCACTTTGCTCCAAACTGTGGAAGGGAAATTTGCTTTCCCTCCAATCATGTTGGCATAAAAATAGGAAAACAAACAATTCCCTTTTGTCCTAAATCCTTGCTATATATTCAGTCCTGCAGAGAAAATTGATTTTTGAATGCATAGTTCAAAAGACAGGAAATACCTGCCATTGAACCTTTCCTATGGTTCAGTTGTTCTCTATATTAATTTTCATAGAACATCCACTTCACATCCACCAATACTGGAAACTTCCATTTTATAACTGGAACCAACATTGCCAAAAATCCATGACTCATCTGGAAAACTGCTAATAACAGGGTAATATGTTGTTTTTGTGGGTAATGAATCAGAATTTAGACTATGTGAGTGAGACATCATGGCTCTATTTTACCATCTTGAAGGATTATGAAAGCCAGCAGAGAGAGGAAGGTTCCCACAGTATTTTTTTGGTCCTCGTTACCCTCCACAGATATGTTAAAATAGAAGCTGCAGGGCATGCATTTTTTATCTATGATTTAGCTATTGTTCCGTCTCCATGTGGCACTTTTAATGTTGCCACAAACACAAATCTCACATGCTGTTCATGTGCTTCAATGTTTCTCTCAAATCAAAATAGATTTAAGAAACACATTTAAATCTTAATGCCAGAAATATTCATTGGGCCCAAAATAATCATTGACTATCCATTGTGGGCACAATGTGGCCGTCTGCATTATGTTGCGTCGATACATTGGATGACAAATAAATGAACACATTTGAAATTGCCTCAATTATTGCTTGTTTGCTGAAAGTGATCACAGATGAGAAAATAAAAATGTTGTGAGGAATATGGAGGTTAATCCAGCAGATAATATGGCAAATTACTCTGCCTGAGACTGTCAAGGCAATCTGCTTGACCTTCTCACTCTTAAGTGTTATAAGAGTCTGTCTACAAATGGGTATATGATTAAACAAGGTAAGCTGCAGGGAAGATTTTTAAACTTTGAAACAATGACCTCCATAAACAACTTTGTATGAAAATTGGCAGAAGTGGCTGCCAGCTGTAGATTTAATACACCTTCACATGAAATCAACATTGCCTCCATTAAATCTTTTATTAAAATGCCAATCACATTTCATACAACTATCAGTATTGTTACAAGTGGCATAGTGTTTTGTTTAGAAACCCCGAAACAGGAACAGTCTACAAATGTTATACATGCTATAAAAACACTATGTGTCAAATTGGCTTCTCACTTTCTGTGTGCATTCTTGTGTAAAAATAAACCCATTTGCATTTTACAAGTTGAGTGAAGAAACAGAAATAAAATTGCAGGTTTTAAAATACCTTGGCAGGGTGTTTGTGTGTCGAGTGATGCTGTATTTGGGGCCAATATGTGACATCTGAAAGCAGAACTTTGAATATCAGGCCATCAGCCACACACTTAAAATGATTTTAATATTTGTGATCCAGCCAGTATTTGAGAAGATTTAATAATAACTTAAAGCAGTGAGTTGCGGCTTTGAAATCTGTTTGCGTAACTCCAGGAAAAACTAATGCTGTGCAGTTGCGAATTACCTCCACAGGGTTTTCAGAATATTGTACACATTTCTCAGCGTCTTAGCCCTTGTCAGGAGTTTTGACTTTTGACTTTTCAATTAGACTTTTGTTTGCACGAGCACCTTTTTTTCTGGTATTGGACTTCCTCAGATTATGTCAACAATGGAATAGCACATAGAAGTATTCTGGTGTGAGATTTTCGACATCACTTGTCTTAAACACACGGTTCATATTTACACACAGAACAATCAGGTTTTTCTAGCCATGCACTCTCAGTGAGGGCTTACATTCAAATTGCATTCTTTGCCCACACGGGACGGGACCACATGCAAACTCAACCACAATCTCACAAGTGTACCTTGACTACTTTGCTCTTGGTGGTCAGGGACACGATCACTCTCTTGAGGGCTTGAGACCTGCTGAGCTAACTGCTGGCAGCTGGGAGAACATGTAATTAATCTTCAATGAAACCAGCTTCAGTGCAACATTATACAGGGAAACTCACTATGCTGATCTGCAAACCTGGGTTTGAAGATCTGTGATGTTCACTGACAGCATTTGGGTGACCTACAGCACTGCTTTAATGCCATTTAAAAGTCATATTGTAGCGACCATAGAGAATGGTCCAGGTCGTCGAACCCTCGGATTGGCCAGCGAGGTCACGTGGGAACGCGACCATAGGGATTGGTCCAGAGAGCGACATCGCTGATTGGCCAGCGATGTCATGTGCGCGTTTGGCGCCCGATTGAGTCAGTTCGGCGAAGTCTTCAAGGAAGACAGTAAGTTTGTATTGGTTGTCCTTTACCTTGTTGTTTAACTCTGTATCCGAATATTGCGGCTGCAATAAACTCCTCTTACAACCAACAAGTTTCGGACTCGCCATATTGGTGACCCCGACGTGATCTGGACGATCACCGACTGAGCAGGAACCCGACGCCTCGTTGACAATGACCGAGCAGGGCACACCGGAGTCAAGCGCGGCAGGCGTTCATCTACCGTTGTTTTGGACGCACGCACCGCAAGCTTGGTTTATCCACGCCGAGGCTCAATTTCATATAAAGAAGGTGTCGGACGAATCCACGAAGTACTTCTACCTCGTCAGCGCTCTATCGCCGGACACAACCAAGCGCGTGATGCGGTTCATCGTGAATCCACCTGCGGAAAACAAGTACGAGGCCATGAAGAAAGTATTACTGCGAACCTTCGGGTTTAATAAGCATGGTGGTGCGGCAAAACTTCTGCACCTACCGGATCTTGGAGACCAACTGCCTTCCGTCCTCATGGCCAAAATGATGATGCTAGCCGGTGAGCATACGGATTGCCCTATGTTCGAGCAGGCATTCCGCGAGAAACTTCCCGAGGATGTCCGACTGCTGCTCACGGATTGTTCTTTTAAGGACCCCGAAGCATATGCAGCGAAAGCGGACGCGCTCATAGCGGCAAAAAACAAGGCGAGTGGTTCGATCAACAAAGTCTCGACATCAGTGACCACGCCACAGCGACGGCAAGATGGCGCCATGTCTCCCGCCAATTCTCAGAAAGCCCGCCAAAAAGATCCGCACAAGCGCGGCTGGTGCTATTATCACCTACGATGGGGTAACGAATCCCGCAACTGTCGTTTGCCTTGTACCTTCGCGGGAAATGCCTCGGCCGATCGTACATAGGGGCAGTTACGATTGGCCAGAACCGGCGCCTCTATGTCCATGATCGATTCACGGACACAGAATTTTTGGTAGACACGGGAGCCATCGTCAGCATAGTGCCGCCGACCGACCTCGAAACCAGATCGGGTAAGACAGGTCCCACCCTCATCGCGGTTAATGGCAGCCCAATTCGCACTTTCGGTACACGGAAGATGTCCCTTGTGTTAGGCCTCCGCACGTACGAATGGCCATTCATCATAGCCGACGTCAAACAAGCGATCCTGGGCGCAGATTTTCTCTGGGCTTTTTCACTGGTTCCTGATGTCCACGGTAACGACCTCCGACCCTCCGCCGAAGATGAGCACGTCGCTCCGACAATCGCCTCCTCGCCCAGCCCTACTGTCCAGGCCGTCGTCGCGGCCCCCGACTCGTATGCTGCGATTCTGGCAGAGTTTCCGGAGCTGCTCGTCCAACGTTTTGACACGCCTTCGGCTAAGCACGGTGTGGTCCATCACATCCGCACCGAAGGCCCTCCCATTTTCGCTCGGGCCAGGAGACTACCGCCAGACAAACTGGTGGTGGCAAGGGCGGAGTTCAGGAAAATGAAGGAAATGGGAATTGTCCGTCAGTCTGACAGCCCGTGGGCCTCGCCGTTACACATGGTCTCCAAAGCATCTGGGGGGTGGAGACCATGTGGCGATTATCGGCGTCTCAATGCTGTCACCACGGCTGATCGCTACCCCATACCGCACCTACAGGATTTTTCATCTGGGCTGGAAGGAGCGGTGGTGTTTTCCAAAATCGATTTGGTGCGAGGATACCATCAGATTCCGGTGCGACCGGAGGACATACAGAAAACTGCAACAATTACTCCGTTCGGGTTGTTTGAATGGTTGCGTATGCCTTTCGGTTTAAAGAACGCGGCACAGGCTTTCCAGCGACTGATGGACCGCGTGGGCCGGGGTTTACCGTTTTTGTTTATTTATTTAGACGACATCCTGGTAGCCAGCCCCTCCGTGCAGGAACACCAGGCCCATTTGCGGACCGTGTTCCAGCGGCTCCAAGACCACGGGCTCATAATCCAACCCTCCAAATGTCAATTCGGCCTTCCTGCTCTTGATTTTCTAGGGCACAGAATTACCCCTGCCGGCGCCTCCCCTTTGCCCGAAAAGGTGGAGGCTATCCGGGCATTTCCTAGGCCCACCACAGTAAAAGGGCTACAGGAGTTCGTAGGCATGGTTAATTTCTACCATAGGTTCGTTCCGGCAGCTGCGCGAGTCATGCGCCCACTCTTCCAATGCCTTGCAGGGAATCCGGTAGAGTTGTTGTGGTCCCCGACCGCTGAGTCGGCTTTTACAGCAGCTAAGGCAGCTTTGGCAGACGCCACCATGTTGGTCCATCCGAGCCCCTCCGCCCCCATGGCCCTGACGGTTGACGCCTCTGACGTGGCGGTGGGCGGGGTTCTGGAGCAGCAGGTCGGTGGCCGTTGGCAGCCTTTAGCGTTTTTCAGCCGGCAACTAAATTCGGCCGAGCTGAAGTATAGCGCATTTGACCGAGAGCTTCTGGCTCTCTATTTAGCTGTTCGTCATTTCAGGTACTTCCTCGAGGGCCGCCCATTTGTGGCATTTACGGACCACAAGCCATTAACATTTGCTTTTTTGAAATTGTCTGACCCATGGTCGGCCCGCCAGCAGCGGCACCTGACCGCTATCTCCGAATTTACCACCGATGTCCGTCATGTCGCGGGTAAGCTTAATGCCGTTGCTGACGCCCTGTCTAGACCTGCTTTTCCCCCTATTTCGGCGGTGGACTGCGAAGTGGATCCCAAGGAGCTTGCGGAGGCACAGCTCCTAGCGGATACCGTTTCGGCTTACCGGTCCACCACTTCGGGATTGAAGTTGGCCCAGGTAGCTTGTGGGTCGGAGGGCACGAAAGTCTGGTGCGATGTTTCTCTTCCCCGTCCCAGGCCGGTAGTACCGCCCTCCCTTCAGCGCCGGGTTTTCGATGCCATTCATGGGCTGGCGCACCCGTCCATCCGCTCCACCTCTGCCTTGGTAGCAGCGAGGTTTGTCTGGCATGGCCTGCGGAAACAGGTAGCGGGGTGGGCACGTTCCTGCGTGCCCTGTCAGACCGCTAAAGTCCAGCGCCACGTCCAGCCCCCCGTACAGGATTTCGAGGTCCCGGCTGTTCGTTTTTTCCACATCCACGTGGATTTGGTCGGGCCTTTGCCTTCCTCCCGGGGCTACACCCACCTCCTCACAGTGGTGGATCGGTTCACCCGGTGGCCAGAGGCTTTCCCATTGTTTGATATTTCGTCAGCGTCTTGTGCTAGGACTTTGGCCCTTCATTGGGTAGCTCGTTTCGGGGTCCCGGCAGTTATTACCACTGACAGAGGGCCACAGTTCACTTCGTCCCTCTGGGCCGCGCTGGCAGAACTGTACCGGTCCAAGTTACAACCCACGACTGCATATCACCCCCAAGCAAATGGACTCGTAGAAAGGTTCCACCGCCAACTTAAGGCGTCCCTCAGTGCAAGGCTTGAAGGCTTGGACTGGGTAGACCAACTCCCTTGGGTTCTTTTGGGCATCCGGACTGCTCCTAAGCCAGATCTCGGTGCGTCGTCCGCAGAGCTAGTATATGGCTCGACACTTCGAGTACCCGGAGATCTGTTTCCGGACCCTTCAGACCTGCTGCCTACAGTCCCATCAGTGTTAGCATCTCTCCGGGAACGGGTGGGCTCCCTGGCTCCAGTTCCGACTTCACGTCATGGGTGTCCCATGGTACATGAACCGTCTTCCCTGAAGGACTGTGAGTTTGTTTTTCAATAGACAATAGACAATAGACAATAGACAATAGGTGCAGGAGTAGGCCATTCAGCCCTTCGAGCCAGCACCGCCATTCAATGCGATCATGGCTGATCACTCAATCAGTACCCCTTTCCTGCCTTCTCCCCATACCCCCTCACTCCGCTATCCTCAAGAGCTCTATCCAGCTCTCTCTTGAAAGCATCCAACGAACTGGCCTCCACTGCCTTCTGAGGCAGAGAATTCCACACCTTCACCACCCTCTGACTGAAAAAGTTCTTCCTCATCTCCGTTCTAAATGGCCTACCCCTTATTCTCAAACTGTGGCCCCTTGTTCTGGACTCCCCTAACATTGGGAACATGTTATCTGCCTCTAATGTGTCCAATCCCCTAATTATCTTATATGTTTCAATAAGATCCCCCCTCATCCTTCTAAATTCCAGTGTATACAAGCCCAATCGCTCCAGCCTTTCAACATACGACAGTCCCGCCATTCCGGGAATTAACCTAGTGAACCTACGCTGCACGCCCTCCATAGCAAGAATATCCTTCCTCAAATTTGGAGACCAAAACTGCACACAGTACTCCAGGTGCGGTCTCACCAGGGCCCGGTACAACTGTAGAAGGACCTCTTTGCTCCTATACTCAACTCCTCTTGTTACGAAGCATCAAGATGCCCATCGCGCCCCGTTGCAGAGGGTCTATCAAGGGCCGTTCCGGGTTTTACGTAAGGGAACGGCTACCTTCACCTTAGACATGTGCGGCAAGAGTGAGCTCGTCTCGGTGTCCCGGCTCAAACCTGCCCATTTGGACCCGGATCAACCAGTCCTGGTCGGTCAAACCCCTAGGAGAGGCCGACCTCCGTTAGTTCCGCTCAGTACGGGACCCCCCGTTCCGACAGTTCCTCCAGGACCCCCCGTTCCGGCAGTCCCTCCAGGACCCCCCGTTCCGGTAGTTCCTCCAGAACCTCTCGTTCCGGCTGTTCCGCCAAGTCCGGAACCTCCGGCTCCTGTGGTTCAGGCTGTCCCTCTCCGTACTCGTTATGGTTGCGAAATCCGGCTCCCTGCTAGGTTCCGCACCTCGGGTTCTGGGGGGGGTCATGTAGCGACCATAGAGAATGGTCCAGGTCGTCGAACCCTCGGATTGGCCAGCGAGGTCACGTGGGAACGTGACCATAGGGATTGGTCCAGAGAGCGACATCGCTGATTGGCCAGCGATGTCATGTG
This sequence comes from Rhinoraja longicauda, assembly GCF_053455715.1. Taxonomy (NCBI): domain Eukaryota; kingdom Metazoa; phylum Chordata; class Chondrichthyes; order Rajiformes; family Arhynchobatidae; genus Rhinoraja; species Rhinoraja longicauda. The sequence continues at coordinate 46,093,612 of NC_135963.1, forward strand.
CGCGTTTGGCGCCCGATTGAGTCAGTTCGGCGAAGTCTTCAAGGAAGACAGTAAGTTTGTATTGGTTGTCCTTTACCTTGTTGTTTAACTCTGTATCCGAATATTGCGGCTGCAATAAACTCCTCTTACAACCAACAAGTTTCGGACTCGCCATAATATTGCAATTTCCATCCATGCATGTATTAGGAAGACTTCATTTAATCATCATGAAATTCAGCTGTTAAAATCAAAATTAGGTACTGGCAATTATAACAATGATTGCTGGACTGGATACAAGGGAGAGTCAATGGAGGTATTGTGGATCATCAATACCTTAGATCCAGCTTAAACAATTGTGATGTCAAGCCGATGGTGAATTAATAATTTCACCAAACCTCCCACGCAGCAGGAAGAAGAACTAACATTCAGCAGAACTATCCATTCACTTGCTGAGTGGTTTGGTGTTCGTAAAAAGATTGATGCACGATGAGATGGGTACGTTTCCAACCTTCCTCTTCAATGTGCCATTGGGAAAAATATGCACATTTCTGTCCATTTCAGCAGCAGTTTCACAATCTGGCCTCATGACTTTCAGGAAAACAAAGCAAAAAAATCGCATAACCACCAATGATTTGACTCTGGCAAGAACCATATTAACTGTCTTGGCTCTAACCTGCAGGAAATGCCTGAAGCTTTTTAGTCTCTGTGGACTATCCGTGAAAGAAATATTTTCACAATTGCAAACCGTAGGAGTATGTTCAGCCATTTTTCAGATGTTGTTTGGTACATTTAAAGTGACATCACCCATACATTTGTTATGTGACCAGTTCTGCCAAAACACAATCCTTATGATGAATTAACAAGTTCAACATGTCTATAATTGATGTGGAACTCTCGCATGGGAAACACACCAAACATAACACAAATGCTGCATTGAAACAGAACATTTTCCAACACAACCCTATCCTCAGGAGAAGTACTAATCACGGAAGAAATTATTATAACAATATACAACTGTTCGTCACTATTTTATTGACCAAATAGAATGATAGGAATTGAGTGGATCTATTGATGACTTGGACTGGGCAGAATCACTACATGTATCCACTTGTGGATTAGAGAACACTGGTGCATCAGCCTCAAAGAAACCTGAGATTTTCCATTGACTCCATTCCAGGTTGCCTTTTCAAAACTCAATCCCTGACATGCATGGAAAATTGTAGCGGCAGAAGTAAATTTGTACCAACATCTGCCAGCAGAAAAGGTTAACAAGAGTTTTAATACAGGTGTTTCAACTATTAGTAAGTTTGTTTGAGTAAATAAAGATAGAATGACTACAGTGGAACATTTTGGGGACAGTGATCACAACTCCTGGTGTTTTAAGGTCGTTTTGAATACAGATAAATCTGATCTTAGGGGAGAGTACTAAATTGGGGGAGGACAAATTACAACATTATTAGACAAGAGTTATCCAGAGTGAATTGGGAAAGTTCACATCTGATAATTAGGAGTCATTTAAAGACCAGCTAATCTGAGTTCAGAACGGCATGTTCCAGTGAGCAAGAGGGACAATATACCCATGAGTGTGTAGCCCGACACAGTTGCAACTCCATCTTGGTCGATGGTGGAGAAAGTCAACAACTTTGTTCTTGGGTATGCCTATCTCTGAAGATCTGTCCTGGACCCAGCACATTGATGCAGTCATAAAGAAAACCAATCAATGCCTCTACTTCCTTAGAAGATTGAAAAGATTGTTGATGAATACTCTCTTGAACTTCTACAGGTGTGCAGCAGAGAGTAAAGGTTGCATCGCGGCCTGGATCAACAACTTGAACTCCCAGCAATGTAGGAGATGACAAAAAGTGGTGGACACTGTCTGATGGACATTGACCTCCCCACCATTGAAAAGAGGTATAGGAGTTGCTGCCTCAAAAAAGGAGCCAGTATCATCAAGGACCCATATCACCCAGGCCATGCTCTCATTCCACTCCTGCTGTTGGGACGAAGGTATAGGAGTCTGAAAACTGTGACCTCCAGGTTCAGGAACAGCTTCTTCCCAACAATCATAAGGCTATTGAACACTACAAACTCCAGTAAACTTTGAACAACGAACTGTCTTGGTTACACTAGAGACTTCGGACTTTGTTTTGGTTTTGCGCTATATTGTTTTTTAAATTTATTGATCTTTTCTTTTGTTTCTTTACTATGTTATCTATTGAGCACTGTGTTTACAAACCTGTTGTGCTGCTGCAAGTAAGAATTTCATTGTTCTATTTCAGTACAAATGACAATTAAACACACTTGACGACTTGACTCTAGACTCTTGACTCCCTTGACTCCTGGATGGCAAGACAAAGGAACCTTGGATGATAAGAGAGGTTGTAAATTTGGTTAAAAAGAAAAAAGAAAAGTTTAGGAAGATGAAATCAGTTTGAGGCTTTGAAGAATATAAAGAAAGCAGGTCAGAATTCAAGAAGGGAATTGAGAGGGCCAATGTCATTGGCAAGTTAGATTAAAGAAAAGACCAAGGATTTTTATACCTACATTAAAAACGCAAGTGTAACTAGGGCGAGGATAAGGCCACTCAATGATAAAGGAAGGAATTTATGCTTGGAGTTAGAGGATGTAGGTGAGATATTAAACAAGTATTTTGCATTGGTATTCACCAAGGGGAAAGACATGGAGGACAGTGAGACTAATATGCGGTATACTAATATGCAAGGGCATTTTGAAATCAAATGGGAGGTGAACTGAGTCTCTTAAGAGTATTAAGGTAGATAAATCCCCCGGGCCTGATGTGATCATTTCGTTTGTTGAAGAGGTTGGAGAGGAGAAGGTGTGCAGTTCTGGTTGCCCCAATACAAGGAGAACGTGGGGGCTTTGGAGAGAGTTCAGAAGAGGAAATGCTGCCTGGTTTAGAGGACATTAGCTAAAAGGAATGGTAGGACAAAATTAAAGGGTGGACCTTGCCATGCAGTCCTGGCTAAACATTTTACCCTGATCGGGGTTGTTTGTTTAGTATTACCACATAAGTGGTTTAGAGAAACAATTGGATTTGTGAGGTAGACACAAACTGTTGGAGTAACTCAGCGGGCCAGGCAGCATCTCTGGAGAGAAGGAATGGGTGACGTTTTGGGTCGAGACCCTTCTTCAGACTGATGTCAGGGGAGTGGGCGGTACAAAGCAATATATGAGGTGCTGTTCCTCCAATTTGCACTGGGCCTCACTCCTGACAATGCAGGAATCCCAGGACAGAAAGGTCAGATTGGGAATAGGAGGGGGAGTTTAAGTGCTGAGCAACCGGGAGATCAGATAGGTTAAGGCGTATTGAGCGGAGGTGTTCAGCTAAACGATCGCCGAGTCTGCGCTTGGTCTCGTCGATATACAGGAGTCAACACCTGGAACAGCAGATGCAGTAGACGAGGTATACTGTGAGTTTTTGCTTGTAACCACACAGAATGAGACCGTGGCTCATAGGGTCCACATTGATAATTACCAAACAATCTCTAAAAACTCATTCCCTCTCCTCATTTCCTCTAGCACCACAACTTGCTCTTTCTCACACGCCCATCAATTTCCCTTTCATTCTTTAACAGCTTGCCAAGACTAAAGGATAATTTATGATGGCCAATTAATCGACCAGCACGTCTCTGACATGTGGAAGGAATCCTCATGATCAAGTCAAGTCAAGTCAAGTCAATTTTATTTGTATAGCACATTTAAAAACAACCCACGTTGACCAAAGTGCTGTACATTTGAATTAGGTTCCAATAGAAAACAAAAAATGAAAACATACAGTAGCACGCAAACAGTTCACAGCGCCTCCTCAGAGCAAGAACATGCAAGCTCCACACAGACAGCACCCACTGCTGCTTTGCAAATCCCCCGCAAGACTCCAGTACCTGATATATCAAGAGGCATGTCAGAAACCCATCTTTCAAACATAATCCCAACCTCCAGCATTAGGTCTACACCCTACATTTATAAATCTATAAATCTTATAAATCTATAAATCTTGTTAATGGTGATGATGATTTCTGCCTCCATCACCATAGACATACAGCATGGAAACAGGCCCTTCAACCTAACCTGCCCACGCCAACCAAGATGCCCCATCTACATTAATCCCACCTGTCCATGTTTGGATACTCCTCTAAATAATTCCTATACATGTACTTGGCCAGGTGTCTTTTAAATAGTACAGTTTGTACCTCAACTACCTCCCGTGGCAGCTTGTTCCATATATCCACCACCCTCTGTGTGAAAACATTTCCCCTCACGTTCCTATTAAATCTTTTCCCTTGCACCTTAAACATATGACCTCTGGTTCTTGATGCCCGTAGTCTGTGCAGTCGCCCTATGTATTCCCCTCATGATTTATATACCTCTATAAGATCACTTTGCGTCCTTTAATTTAGTGAATCCTAAATCCGTACTATTCTCTGAGTGAATAATGTTTTCTTCATCTCCCCTCTAATTTATCTAAAATTAGGTTAAATGTATCCCTTCTGGTTTTTAACCCTTCTTCTAAGGGAAATAGGTCCTTCCTATATACTGTGATTAAACCTTTTACACACCTCAGTTACATCTTTGTGTAGGAAAGAACTGCAGATGCTGGTTTAAATCGAAGGTAGACACAAAATGCTGGAGTAACGCAGCGGGACAGGCAGCATCTCATTCCTTCTCTCCAGAGATTCTGCCTGTCACGCTGAGTTACTTCAGGATTTTGTGTCTACCTTCAGTTACATCTTCCCTGTGCTCTTATGTTCTGACGAACACAATGCGAGCTTTCTGATCTTTCCCCACAGCTACAAGGTTCAAGTCATGCTCACATTTTTATGTCGTCCTTGCCATCCTCTCCTGTACCATGGTTACCAGAACTATACAGAGATTTCATCTCAAATTCCTTCAATTAACATTTAGCTTTTATTACTGTTCAAAACAAAAATTTTGTTTCTTGCCTCATTTTGTTGCCAAAAGTAAAAATACCCTTTCAATAATTAGATGGCAGCTCTGCATTTAGAGTTACATCTGCACTCTGTGTGGTAACAATATGACTTCCTTGTGTGCTTTTATGCTCTTAATAATCTGAAATACAATACTAGGTTAATGCACAATATTTTAATTAAGAATTAATAAAAATAGTTGAACGGAAAATGAAAGGTTTGTTTTAAAATACTCGAATAATCCTAACAGTGTATTACTGCTCCCCCAAGAGGAAAAGAAGATAACTCACAAGAGACAGCTCATTATTCATCAGTATACTTTTCATCATTTGACATGCAGAGCAAGAGACCAAGTCAAAAGATAATGTTGTTACCAAACAAGGTGAACATTCAGCTTCCTCTTTGTAGCTTCTAAATTTTCAAAGGGAATATATTCATTTGTAAACAAACAGAAAATGAATTGTTTGCACTATACAACACCAAAATAAGAGCAACACCAGCAACATTGTGGATATTAGGCTCATGTCTCAACCTTAGGCCCATGTCCCAACTCTCAATATTGCTTTAGTAGCTGGATGTATTAAAGTCAATTTTAACTGTCCTCCAGGTTGAAACCAAGCAAAATGTTCACATGGCCCCTGATTTACCATTCATTCAATTAATTCTTCTAATATATTGGAATATTATCCAGTCCTGATTAACTGAGGAATGGAAGACCCAATACATGGGAAGGAGTGTCCTGCTTAAAATCAAATATGCCAAGTTAATTTGGACTTGACTTCTATTTATATCAACATTAGCTTTGTGTCTATCCACTAAACTTTGAATCTTAATTATTCGTTAGTATTTAATATTGAACCAAATATGTGCTAATTAATTTCAAGCATTTTCTCTGTTCTTTATTCAGTTATTTGCCCTACTTCATTTTGAAGACCACAATCACCTTATTCTGTTAGAATTTATCCAATTATGGTCAGAAAATCAACTGCAGTGACTTTGCTTGTGTTCCTCAAGAAACTTTAATTGTGAAAAAAAACACACAAAGTGCTGGAGTAACTCAGCAAATCAGGCAGCATCTCTGGAGGACATGAATAAGTGATGGTTTGGGATGGGTTCCTTCTTCATACTGATTGTAATAGGGAAGGGAGAAGTGACAAGTGACAGGAGTATACAGATCAGAAAGTTTTATTTGTCAAATGGGAGAACAAAAGCTGGGGATGAAAAGGAGACAAAAGGATGTAAGATAAGGAGAGGATTGAAAAGTGAAGCCAGAGGAAGAGATATATGTGGAGGGGTACAGGGGGAAGGGGAAAGAAGGGTGGGAGAAATGGGTGCACACCTGAGAGGGGCACAGGAACGAGAGTGGGGAAGGAAAGGGCACGTATACCTAAAACTGGAGAATTAAATGTTCATACTATTGGGTTGTAAGCTACCCATATAACGTGCTGTTCCTTCAGTTTGTGTGCAGCCTCACTCTGGCAATGGAGAAGGATCAGGACAGAAAGGTCAGTATGGGAATGTGAAAAGGAGTTAAAATAGTTAGAAACAGGAGATCCCAGAAGGCCTTGTTGGACTAAATGCAAGTGTTCAGCGAAATGGTCGCCTACTCTACACTTGATCTTGCTGATGCAAAGGAGGCCACATTGGGAGCACTGAATACAGTAGCTGAGGTTGGAAGAGGTGCATGTGAACCTATCTCACGTGGAAGAGCTGTCAGGGTCCCTGGATGGATATGAGGAGGAGCTGCACGAACATCTGCTGCAATTGCAGGGGGAAGTACCTGGCGAGTGGGTGTTTTGGATGGGAAGAGATGAGTGAACCAAGTAGTTGTGGGAGAGTGGTCTATACAAAAAGCAGAAAGAGGTGGTTATGGGAAGATGTGACTGATGGTGGGATCATGTTGAAGGTGGCTGAAATGTTAGAGAATTATGTGTTGGATACATAGGCTGTTGGAGTGAAAGGTAAGGACCAGGGGAACTCTACCCTTATTCTATCTGAGTGGAGAAGGAGCGAGACCAGCACTGCGGGAAATGGAGGAGACACGGGTGAGTGATCCATCTACAACAGCCAGGGAGAAACCATGGTTGCGAAAGAAAGAGGGCATCTCGGATGTCCTAGAATGGAAAGCCTCATCTTGGGAGCAGATGCGGTGGAGTAAAGATATTGAGAGAATGAGAGGGTGTTCTTGCAAGAGGCAGGGGTAGGAGGAGGTATAGTCCAGCTAACATCTTGCACTTCCATGAACAAGGCATCTCTTAACCAATCCATGACTAATGTCTCAGACTGCTTGTCTAACATTCTGGATGAGCAGAGGTGTCCTCGAACTAACAGGCTGAATCCCTTGACTTGGCACTAATAAACTCTTTTCCTTGCAGTTTTGGCCACAGTGTTATGATGCATGATGAACCCTTGTTGACTTCACTGTACAGTGCATGGAACTCAGTATCCATGTCATTGGCAATGCTTGCATCTCATTAATTTGGCTCCCCTTGTATTTTGTTCACAATTTGGGGGAAAAAAACGCAGCATATGACAGTGAAATATTGGGCACTTATATCAAGCCCAAGACATCCATGTAATGTGTGGGCCACAAGCTGCTGAATGTGAGGATATTAAGGATATTGATAAATGAGGATATTGGATATGACAGTGTTGTTCTATAATACCTTCATTTAGTTAGGTGTAAATGCGATTTCCATGCACATTCAACTCGGCATGGTGGCGCAGCGGCAGAGTTGCTGCCTTACAGTGCTTGCAGCGCCGGAAACCCGGGTTCGAACCCGACTATGGGTGCTGTCTGTTCGAAGTTTGTATGTTCTCTCAGTGACCTGTGTGGGTTTTTCCGAGATCTTTGGTTTCCTCCCACACTCAAAAGACGTACACGTTTGTAGGTTAATTGGCTTGGTGTATGTGTAAAAATTGTCCCTAGTGTGTGTAGGGTAGCGTTAATGTGCGGAGATCGCTGGGCCGAAGGGCCTGTTTCCGCGCTGTATCTCTAAACTAAACTAAACTGTGCAATTGGTAAATTCCCTGCTGTACCTCTAAAAAAAAACTCCAAAGCAGGATCTAATCTGTCCCAATCCTGATGATTTCTCGTGAAGTAATCAACAATCAATGCCCAGCAAATTTGGTGACAGATGCTACCCTAAGGTGAGAATATTACCTCGAGACAAACTGAATCAATTCTTCAAAGTTGAGATTAGTTTTGTGACCCAAAAGGCCAATATTTTATCTATTGGACCACGCATTTTCAACGTTGTCTCGTTCACCAACACACACTTATTTCTATGCCATTAACTAAAAAGATAACAGGTACTGGACTATATCTTGATGAGAAAGAAAATAAAAAGGTAAAGTTATACAGGCTAATGTTAACTTTGTCACGTAGGAAGATATGGTGATAGCGAAGGTAGAGAGGATTAGGAAGAAGGCATACGGGATTGTTGCTTTCATTATCCAGGGTATTGAGTATAAGGGAAAGGAGGACTGGGCATAACTTGATAATATTTTGATTAGGACAGAGGACACATCCATCCCTCCCCCATCCAAGTCGCACCAGCTTCTCGTTTTCACCCAACAAGCAGCTAACAGAGGCCTGATTCCTTTATCATCATTACTTTTTTGCATATCTTTCATTCATTGTTCTTTATCTCTCTACATCACCATCTATATTTCTCGTTTCCCTTTCCCCTGACTAGTGTGAAGAAGGGTCTCGACCCGAAACGTCACCCATTCCTCTCCAGAGATGCTGCTTGAGTTACTCCAGCTTTTTGTGTCTTGCTTTGGTTTAAACCAGCATCTACAGTTCCTCCCAGCATTTAGTGGTTTGCAGGTCGGACAATTTAGCTTAATATTATGATGCCCTAGGCATTGTCATATTTGGCTCCTTAATGAGTTTGGAACACATATCCATGAAATCACTGAGACCTTTTCCACCTTTCCCCCTTTACAATATTAGTTTATTCTGCTCTGGCCTCGTCTAATTTGCTGCTGAAACCTTCTTTAATGCCTTTGTTAAGCATTGCTTTTCCTAATCCACATCCAACTAATCATCCTCAAAATAGATTCATCAAGAGTGCTGCATGTAATCATATCATCTTTGCTAACCATTCTATCAGCTGCCAAGGCCCTTAATTCTGGTATTGCTTCCTCTAACAACCCTCTAGCTCACTCTCCCCATTTAAGGATTCTTAAGGCCAATCTATAGTTAGCGATGGTTTGACCTAATCTCACTTTTTTTTCTCATTCAAATCACTTTGGAGATAATAGTACTTTGAAGTTCAACACCTCGGAGTGATATGATGCAATGAATATTCACCAGCTGTATGAGCTTTAAATATGTCTGATTTTATTGATTTAATCATTTAAATTTCTGGATTTATATTCTAAATATAATATTTTGTAAAATCCTGGCAGATTGGTCATAAATGAAATATTGTATTCAGTTCCTGACATTACAATTTAGGAAAGATGTGAAGACACCAAGCCAACTGATATCTAAATCTATTCCCTTCATCAGTTAACTTGCTTAAGACATTGGCATAATATCCATTCAAAAATTCATATGTGGAGAGGTTTTGGCCTAACCATAAGTGAGATCATGAATCATATTTCCTAGATTCTCACACACATGATCCACAAAGTCAGGAATAGTTCCATGGCCTGGAAAATCTAACCTTGTTAAAGGCATTAAAGCCAGTTAGAGGCACTGTCTTTACAAATACTGGCTATTCCCATGTTGAACAGGATAGACTGTAGACTGATAGTTTGACTGATTTATCTTTGGTGGAAGATCATGTACCAAGTTTCATAATTTATTCAATATTTCTGCCACAGATGTGGTGAGAAAAACTTCTGAGGAAACTCAGTTGGTAATCCAAAATGTCCCACCATTGTTGACACGTCTTTAATGTAAAACTGGATCTTTTATTAAGTTGGTGGCAAACTAGACGAGAGACCAACATCACTGGTTTTCTGCCATAAAATTTGTTTGTGGAGTTTCCAAATGATTTTTAGCCTTTTGTGCTGGCCTCCCTTCATGTCTCCACCTTTTTAAATGAAGATGAGGGATTTGGTAGCCCTTATTTCTCTCAGTGCACCCAGGGTGAGATAACCAGTTATTGTCTTATTCCAAGAATGGTGAGCCAGAGATAACATTGTCTGAAGTGTAGGGATTTTGATTAATGATCTATCCATCTGGGAATAACTATGACCTTTATAGACAAATACAGCAAAATAATCCATCACATTTATGTCTGCATAGGAGGTATTTGCAGGATTGCAACTGATGTGGCAGTGGTCAACCCATTCTGTGTTGGTAACTTTACAGTATGCAAGATAAATTATTTTTGGCAAGCAATATGGCACGATTGATGTAACATTTTAAAGATGAATTAGCAGTGATATAGAGTTACAAAGAGAAAGTGGGAGTCAAAATTGAAAGAGAATGCACAAAGATAGATTGAAAGGACTGGAATGAGTTCAGTTCAGTTTTTTTAAACTTGAAATCTAGTTTTATATGATCTTGTCGTTAAAGTAAATTCATATTTTTTTCTTCCTTTAATTTCAGAGTTGACATCATGTGGTAATTTGACTCATCTCCCTCAGTAAGATTGAATATTTGTCAACAATCACTAAATAGAGCCCAATCACTGCTGGTCATTTAAGATTATAATCATATGTAGTTAATTGAAACCACCATGTTGGACATTTTAGCTGAAGTAAGTTTATTGAAAGCGTCCCTCTTTTTCAATTGCATTTTACATCTTTTGTTCTGTTCTTTTTAAGCGAATTCCACAAATGTTATGCCTGCGAATGTTGACTGTGTTGAGAAGGATTACATTTCAACTTGTGCTTATTAATGGACGCATCATAGAAAATAACACAATTGTGTGTCATGAAAGTATGCATCACAGTGTAAATTCTTGTTATTTTGTTCTGTTTGTATTTTCTATGCAGCACTGTTGTTTGGACTTATTGGTATGGATGGATGTCAGAGTTTGATCATGTGCATATTTAAGCTGTTAAAAATGATTCGGTTCTGAAGTGTGAAAGTGTTCCATTGCTTGAATAATATTTAAAAAGAATTGTCAACATAATGAAGAAAATACATTTTCAGTTGAAGGATATAGCTTAAGCTCTGAGTAATGGGATAACATGTGTAAATTAATGAACTCTTGCAAACTTGCAAAGACTTTTATGAAAATAAACATTTGGATTGTTACCATTTAGGTTGGCCTGTTTGTTGTTTGGATTCTACAACATGAAATTCCTGCATTCCTAGTGTGTAGGGGGACTTGATGCCAATTTTAAGGATGCTGATTTGTTTCAAAATCTGCCCAAGATTGTTCAATAAAGGAAGTGAAATCAGGGAAACACAAGGATCTGCAGTTGCTGGAATCTGTGAGCAAAAGACAAACCGGTGGAGAAACTCAGCAGGGGCAGTTTACTTCTGTAAGAGAAGTGGAAGTTGGGAAGAAACCCAACAATCTTGTGATCCAAATGTTGATATCTATTTTATGTTGCCAGGAATCAGGCAAAGGAAATGCAGAGCTGTTAGATCTCGAACATTTATTAGGATAAGGGATAATATTTTTATACCCTCAGCAAAATTAAGTTATTTAGCAGCTGCATAACTAGAGGTTTACTGAAAAAATGATGTACAAATATTCGAGTGGTGACTTTTGCCCCTGAAGCACTGTAATCAGGCATCCCTCATTTCAATGGTCTTAATAACATGTAACATGATAAGATCTTAAAACCTCAGATTTTATTTTATTTTCATCTAAAGCAATGGAATCCAAGCAAAAAACAAACCGCTGGAGGAATTCAACTGGTCAGGCTGCATAGATAAGAATGGATAGATGACGTTTCAGGTCTGGACTGAAGAAAATGGAGTCAAGGGAGGCAGTTGGTTGAAAGGGGTGGGCCAAAAGCTGGCAAGTGATAGGTGAATTCAATAAAGAGAGGTTGTTTGGCAAATAGGTGGGGAGATAAGTGGTGCAGTTAATAACTAAGTATATTTAAGGGATAGATAAATCTTTGAGGCCTGATCAAGTATATCCAAGGACACTGGGAAGCCAGAGAAGACATTTCAGAAGTCCTGGCTGAGATAAATGAATCAAGGATAGACATTGGTGAGGTGCCAGAAGACTGGATGGTGGCCAATGCTGTGCCTTTAAGAAGGGCTGCAAAGATAAACCTGGGAACCATAGACTAGTAAACCTAACATGTATGGTAGGAAAATTACAGGAGAAGATCCTGAGGGATTACAGACACATGCATTTAAAAAGACAGGCGTTAATTAGGGATAGTCAACATGGTTTTAGTGCATGGGATGATCATGTCACATGAATTCCATTTGAGTTTTTTGAAGAAGTAACAAAGAAGGTTTATAAGGACAGGGCTGTAGACATTGTTTATATGGACTTCATTAAGGTCTTTGATAATGTTCCACATGGTAGGCTGCTTTGTAAGGTTAAATCACATGAGATCTAGGGATATACAGAATTGGTGTGATGGCAGGAAGCAGAGGGCGGTGGCAGAAAATTGTTTCTTCAATACTTGTCTTCAAGTGTCTTCAATACTTTTTCTTCGGCTTTCAAGAAGGTACAAAGCTTTTTCAAGGAACTATGTTGAGAACAGCAGAAACCAGGGTACTTATCTAGATGTTGGTTTGTAAATTGAACCTTATAATACTATTCCAAACTCTTCAATAAAATACAATGTGATACTGCAGCCTGGCACTGTGCAAATGGAATAAAGGTCTTCCTCAGCTTACAAACAAATGTACAGCTCACACATACAACCCAGTGTATGGGAGAGCGACAGGATGGAGTTTCTGGTGGCTGCAGTTATCTTCGGTTGTGTGGGAACTCAATTTGCAGCTGCTATTCTGGATTTAAGAACTGTTTGTGCCACGAAGAGTTCTCACAAATGGAACCCTGCTGTAACCTGGGGAGGATCTGTAATATTCAAATGCTTTATCTTATTTAACGATTTACTCTCTGCAGTCGCAATATTCTCTTAATTTAGATTTTGTATCAAGCATAACAGTTGGATAGAATATCCTGTCTCACAGAAAAAGAAACATCCTTCAATTCACTGGGTAAGTACTAGAAATAAAATATTTGCAGAATCATGGAGAGAGGGCAGTGGGATAGGATTATTTGGATTTTTTCTACCACTGGATTGAATAGCCTTGTTTCACAGTGGAACTTTATGTAATTCTGTGAATCACGGTGAGTGTGTTCGGTGTCATCCAATCACAAAGAGATGATGCATTATATAATAAACACAGTTGACACAGACCTCCTCAAATAATGCACATTGCAATGTAATCCTTCATCAAATGTATCCATGTTATTGACTTTGAGCTGCAATTTTCTCTGATAAGAAATCTTGGGTAGCAAGGATCATCTTTCAGATCCCTTTGATGGTGAGGAAATCAATACTCCAGATAATCTCCACCATGTTCTGCAGTTCCCTTCATTCTTTTGGTTTCAAATGACTGAACCAAGCTGAAATGCAATGAGTCAGTAAGCTCTTCATTATACCCCTGGAGATGTTTGATAGAGTATTTGATGACATGCTGAATCTCCTCAAACTTCGGCGGAAGGAGAGGCGTTGGTGAACGTTCTTTATGAATGCATCAATGGGCTGGGCTGAGGGCCAATCTTCATGTTATTGGCCGATATGAAGCAATGAACGCCAATGCTTCCTAAATATTTTTTTTCATCTCACAGGAAATGCATCTTATTGGACTATGTGTTTGATGCTCTATTGACATGCTTTACTTCACTGCAGGATCACTGAAATTATCAACCAGATGCTGTTTATTTATCCAGATGATTGTCATTCAGGGCCAAATGCAGGCAAATTGGGCATCTTGGTAAGCTTGGAGGAGTCTGACCCAAGGGCCTGTTTCCATGCTGCATGACTATGCTCTGATGTTTGGCTTTGACTCAATTGTATCAGGATGGACTCGTGCACCTCCCTCTTCTAACATTTTGTGGTGTTAAAGCCTTCTGTAGACACATCATTGCACCTGATTTACCGGTATGCTGACACTTAATCATTTTACCTGTTTGTTTTTTTCTGTCTCCTAACTGTTGACTTCATTCAAATTGAAAGCAGCGATAAAGGCAGGAGGTGATGTGGTTACAATGATAAGTAATGAAATTTGCAGTGAATATCCAGCAGTTGGATCCAGACAGGAAATATGTAGAGACAGACCTTTCAACCTTTCATAGTTTTGAACCATTTGGTACAAAGCTAGGAGAACATCAGCAACAAAACCTGAATGTTAAATAAACAGAAACATTAAATCCCAAAAGAGGATGTACATGGCAAACATGCATTATTTGTAAGTGATTTTTTTTCACAAGGTATGGTTTCTTGAGTTTTGTTTTTTGCTGTACAGCTATGGAATGTGTGGAGAAAAGTAAGGTGATATTGCCCGGTGCAGGAAATAAGAAACATCCAGATTTTAAGGAATGTCCCTTTCTAAAAATAGACATGGGAAAGGGCTTGAGCTGTTACGTCTACAAAAGGGAATAGGTCTACAAGCAGTAGAGTTAATATTTGCAGATGGTAACAGAAGTTACAGTTATTTCTTTAGGATAATAAAGATATCTACATATTTTTCAGTAAACCATGACACATCACAAATTTAAAAAACGCTGGAAACGCTCAGCAGGTCAGGAAGCATTATGTGGAAAGAGAAACAGAGTAAATGTTTCAGATCAAAGCACCCTCACCCTTCCATCAGAGGTGAAGCAATAGCTCTGTTTCTCTTTCGACAAATGGTACCTGATCTGCCATATGGCTCTAACATGGTTTTTTGTTTCACAATTTCAGCATCAGCTTTATTAGCTTTCATGTAATTGGAAGCTCCATTATCTTCTTTTAACCAGGCCATTATAATTATTTTGTAACTTTTTGACTGAACAAAATTTGACAAAAATATGGTTCATTTGAATAACTTCTTTAGGTCTCCATGTGTGATGATAAAATTGTAAGCTTTTCTCAGAACAATGTCTACTCCAGGATGATGTTTGATGGTGCTCCCATCAGAAGTGATTTAGTGAACAGTTACTTTGTTTATGATTGCTGCTTTACGGTGATCAAAGTTGAAAATCTGCATCACAGATTGACAAATTTTCTGTCAACATTCATTATGGAATGCCCAACTTTTATCATTTACTTCATAACTAATTAAGAATATCTTAAGTGACAGAATGAAAACATATGCAGCTGTGGCTGACAATGAAGCTTGTTATTTGTGGAATAAACAAGACAGGACATCTGGCAATCCAATACCACATCTGGCTAGTTTATCTTGTTTTTGAAGGTACTTCAAATTTATTTGTTAAAAGTATTATCTGACCTTTTGCACTCCAGATATTTGTGCAAAGTCATCATATTCTATTGTGGTTTCCTTATTTTAAACCCTTTTGATATGATCATTCTTAATGTTATCAGTTTCATCCCGAACATAATGCTTTCCTCTGAAGATAGACACAAAAAGCTGGAGTAACTCAGCGGGTCAGGCAACATCTCTGGAGAAAAGGAATCAGTGATGTTTTGGGTCGAGACCCTTCTTCAGATGGAGAGTCATCAGGGGAGAGGGAAATGAGAGATTTGAAAAGGTACATAGGACAAAGAACCAAGAAAGGCAAAAGTACAAATCAAAGCCAGCAACGATGATCAAAAAGTGTTTTGTCCCAAAATATCACCTATTCCTTTTCTCCAGGGGGACTTTAACAAGGCCAACCTCAGTCGTGAGCTCCCAAAGTACAGACTTCATGTTACCTGCCCCACCAGAGGGGAGAGGACACTTGATCACTGCTACACTTCAATCAAGAACGCATATCACTCTGTTCCTCGGGCAGCTCTGGGTCTCGCCGATCATTGTTTAGTTTACCTTATTCTGACCTACAGGCAGAAACTAAAATCTGCTAAACCTGTGGTCAGAACAACGAAAAGGTGGACAAGCGATGGCTTTGAAAAGCTACAGTCCTGCTTTGACTGCACTGATTGGAATGTGTTCAGGGAAGCAACCACAAGCCTCGATGAGTGCAAAGACACTGTGATATCCTATGTCAGCTTTTGCAAGGACAGTTGCATTCCCACGAAGACCCGGATCTGGTTCAACAACAAGCCCTGGTTCACAGCAGAACTCAGGCAGCTCTGCCAGTCAAAAGAAGTGGCCTACAGGAGCGGGGATACTGACCTCTACAGACAGGCCAAGTACAAGCTGAAAAGAGGAATCAGAGCTGCCAAGGAAAGGTACTCTGAGAAGCTGAGGAGCAAGTTCTCAGCTAATGACTCCTCTTCAGTTTGGAAGGGCTTGCAAGAAATCACCAGCTACAAGAGGAAAACCTTGGACAATCGTCAGCTGACTAACGACCTGAATGAGTTTTACTGCAGGTTCGAGAAACAGAAACATAACCCTGGGATCCCCTCCCCCCCCGCCCCAATCAAAACAAAAGATGAAGCATATAAATTAGCCAGAAAAAGCAGCCTGCCAGAGGACTGGGAGAAATTCAGAGTCCAGCAGAGGAGGACAAGGGGCTTAATTAGGAAAGGGAAAATAGATTATGAGAGAAAACTGGCAGGGAACATAAAAACTGACTGCAAAAGCTTTTATAGGTATGTGAAGTGAAAAAGAGTAGTTAAGACAAATGTAGGTCCCTTGCAGTCGGAAACAGGTGAATTGATCATAGGGAACAAGGAGATGGCAGACCAATTGACCAACTACTTTGGTTCTGTCTTCACTAAGGAAGACATAAACAATCTGCCGGAAATAGCAGGGGACCGGGGGTCTAATGAGATGGAGGAACTAAGGGTAATCCAGGTTAGTCGGGAAGTGGTGTTAGGTAAATTAAATGGATTAAAGGCCGATAAATCCCCAGGGCCAGATAGGCTGCATCCCAGAGTGCTTAAGGAAGTAGCCCCAGAAATAGTGGATGCATTAGTGATAATTTTTCAAAACTCTTTAGATTCTGGAGTAGTTCCTGAGGATTGGAGGGTAGCTAATGTAACCCCACTTTTTAAAAAGGGAGGGAAGAGAGAAAACAGGGAATTATAGACCAGTTAGCCTAACATCGGTAGTGGGGAAAATGCTAGAGTCAGTTATTAAAGATGTGATAGCATCACATTTGGAAAGTGGTGAAATCATCGGACAAAGTCAGCATGGATTTATGAAAGGCAAATCATGTCTGACGAATCTTATAGAATTTTTCGAGGATGTAACTAGTAGAGTGGATAAGGGAGAACCAGTTGATGTGATATATCTGGACTTTCAGAAGGCCTTCGACAAGGTCCCACATAGGAGATTGGTGTACAAACCTAAAGCACACGGTATTGGGGGTTCAATGTTGAGGTGGATAGAGAATTGGTTGGCGGACAGGAAGCAAAGTGTAGGAATAAACGGGTCCTTTTCGGAATGGCAGGCAGTGACTAGTGGGGTACCGCAAGCCTCAGTGCTGGGACCCCAGTTATTTACAATATATATTAATGATTTGGACGAGGGAATTGAATGCAACATCTCTAAGTTTGCGGATGACACGAAGCTGGGTGGCAGTGTTAAATGCGAGGAGGATGCTAGGAGGCTGCAGAGTGACTTGGATAGCTAAGGCAAGTGGGCAAATGCATGGCAGATGCAATATAATGTGGATAAATGTGAGGTTATCCACTTTGGTGGCAAGAACAGGAAAGCAGAGTATTACCTGAATGGCAGCCAATTAGGAAAAGGGGTGATGCAACGTGACCTGGGTGTCATGGTGCACCAGTCATTGAAAGCAAGCTTGCAGGTGCAGCAGGCAGTGAAGAAAGCGAATGGTATGTTAGCATTCATAGCAAGAGGATTTGAGTATAGGAGCAGGGAGGTTCTGCTGCAGTTGTACAGAGCCTTGGTGAGACCGCATCTGGAGTATTGTGTACAGTTTTGGTCTCCTAATCTGAGGAAAGACATTCTAGCCTTAGAGGGAGTACAGAGAAGGTTCACCAGATTGATCCCTGGGATGGCAGGACTTTCATATGAAGAAAGACTGGATAGACTAGGCTTATACTCGCTGAAATTTAGAAGACTGAGGGGGGATCTTATAGAAACATATAAAATTCTTAAGGGGTTGGAGAGGCTAGATGCGGGAAGATTGTTCCCGATGTTGGGGAAGTCCAGAACCAGGGGTCACAGCTTAAGGATAAGGGGGAAGTCTTTTAGGACCGAGATGACAAAGCATTTCTTCACACAGAGAGTGGTGAGCTCTCTGCCGAACAACTGGTGCCAATCGACACAGGCATTTTCAACCAGTCCCTGCAAACCTGCACTGTCCCTGCCTGCAGGTCTCCACTATTGTCCCTGTAACCAAAAAGACAAGGATCACTGGTCTTAATGACTACAGGCCTGTCACACTGACCTCTGTAGTCATGAAGACCTTTGAAAGACGTGCTGGCCCAGCTGAAAAACATCACAAACCCTCTGCTGGACCCTCTGCAGTTTGCATACAGGGCCAATAGATCGGTGGATGATGCAGTCAACCTAGGCCTGCACTTCATTCTCCAGCACCTAGACTGAAAGGGGACCTATGCCAAGATTCTGTCTGTGGACTTTAGCTCTGCATTTAACACCATTGTGCCAGAGCTACAATACTCCAAACTCTCCCTGAACCCCTCTGTCATTGGATCATCAACTTCCTGACAGACAGAAAGCAGCATGTGAGGCTGGGAAAGCACATCTCGGACCCGCGGACCCTCAGCATAGGAGCACCGCAAGACTGCATTCTCTCCCCTCTCCTTTACTTTCTCTACACCAACGACTGCACCTCCACAGACTCCTCTGTCAAGCTCCTCAAGTTTGCGGATGACACTACCCTGATTGGACTGATCCATGATGGGGAGGAATCTGGCTACAGATGGGAAGTGACACAGCTGGCGTCCTGGTGCCATCGCAACAACCTGGAGCTCAATGCTCTTAAGACAGTGTAACTAATTCTAGACCTTCCCCTCCCCTGCCCCCACTCACCATCAACAACACCACAGTCACATCTGTGAAGTCATTTAAGTTCCTTGGAACCATCATCTCCAGGGACCTTAAATGGGGGGCCACCATCGACTCCACAGTCAAAGAGGCCCAATAGAGGATGTACTTCCTGCGGCAACTGAGGAAACACAATCTGCCACAGGCAATGATCGTCCAATTCTATACTACTATCAATGAGTCGTCCTCACCTTCTCCATCGTGGTCTAGTTTGGCTCAGCCACCAAGACGACATCCGGAGGCTGCAACGGATCGTTCGATCAGCTGAGAAGGTTGTTGGCTGCAACCTTCCCCCCCATTGACGAACTGTACACTGCAAGGGCCAGGAAGCGAGCGGGCAAGATCATCTCTGACCCCTCTCACCCTGGCCACAAAATCTTTGAAGCACTTCCTTCTGGAAGG
This sequence comes from Rhinoraja longicauda, assembly GCF_053455715.1. Lineage (NCBI taxonomy): Eukaryota > Metazoa > Chordata > Chondrichthyes > Rajiformes > Arhynchobatidae > Rhinoraja > Rhinoraja longicauda. The sequence goes on from NC_135963.1 coordinate 46,112,980, forward strand.
TGACTCTGGACTGTCAAAGCAGCCACAGCCAGACATAAAAACAGCTTTTTTCCACGAGTAGTAGTTCTACTCAATGACCAAAGTCTGTAGTCTCCTTTTTGCTCTGGTTTATTTTCACTCACATGTTTAGACCATAATGTTGAATCCTTATTGTTTTGATGTGTTTATGCTTTATTCTTAATTGTTAACTGTATGTTTGTGTTGTCATTTGTGAGCGGAGCACCAAGGCACATTCCTTGTATATGCACATACTTGGCCAATAAACTTATTCATTCATTCATTCATTCCAGAGATGCTGTCTGACCAGCTTAGTTTCTCCAGCTTTTTGTGTCTTATCTGCAGTACAAATCAGCATTTGAAACACCTTTCAATAGACAATAGACAATAGGTGCAGGAGTAGAACATTCAGCCCTTCGAGCCAGCACCGCCATTCAATGCGATCATGGCTGATCACTCTCAATCAGTACCCCGTTCCTGCCTTCTCCCCATACCCCCTCACTCCGCTATCCTTAAGAGCTCTATCCAGCTCTCTCTTGAAAGCATCCAACGAACTGGCCTCCACTGCCTTCTGAGGCAGAGAATTCCACACCTTCACCACTCTCTGACTGAAAAAGTTCTTCCTCATCTCCGTTCTAAATGGCCTACCCCTTATTCTTAAACTGTGGCCCCTTGTTCTGGACTCCCCCAACATTGGGAACATGTTTCCTGCCTCTAATGTGTCCAATCCCCTAATTATCTTATATGTTTCAATAAGATCCCCCCTCATCCTTCTAAATTCCAGTGTATACAAGCCTAATTGCTCCAGCCTTTCAACATACGACAGTCCCGCCATTCCGGGAATTAACCTAGTGAACCTACGCTGCACGCCCTCCATAGCAAGAATATCCTTCCTCAAATTTGGAGACCAAAACTGCACACAGTACTCCAGGTGCGGTCTCACCAGGGCCCGGTACAACTGTAGAAGGACCTCTTTGCTCCTATACTCAACTCCTCTTGTTATGAAGGCCAACATTCCATTGGCTTTCTTCACTGCCTGCTGTACCTGCATGCTGTAATGTCCCGTCATATCTGTTAGTCTTGTGTCATGTTCTGTGTTTAGATTGTCATGTCCACGTCTTGTCCTTAGTGCGGTTTGTCAAGTCTCGTGCTCACTTCCTGTTTTAAGGTGAAACTTACCTCTTATCTCATTTCAGGTCCCTTGACTTCCTGCCATTGTAATTGTCAGCCCCGCCTTGATTGTTTCCACCTGTGGGCCCTTACCTCAGGTATATATAGTCCACGCCTCCCTTTGTCCTGTGCCAGTTCGTCTTGTGATTCATGTGCTCTCGGTCATTGATCCACGACTTACCCGCCTTGTTGCCAAGTTCTTGTCAAGCGTAGTATAGCTAGTAAGTATTTTTGTAACTAATGTTTTTGTAGCTAAGTAAGTTTAGGGTTTTTGTTTGTATCGCAGTGTTCTTTAATTTGGAAATTAAAGAACGCCTTTTTTTTCTCCAAATTGACTCTTGTGTGTGAGTCGTGCGTTTGAGTCCAGTTCCTGTGTGCCTCAGAACCTAACACATGCTTCCTTTCAGTGACTGATGCACTAGGACACCCAGATCTCGTTGAACATCCCCTCTTCCTAACTTGACACCATTCAGATAATAATCTGCCTTTCTATTCTTACTTCCAAAGTGAATAACCTCACACTTATCTACATTAAACTGCATCTGCCATGTATCCGCCCACTCACACAACCTGTCCAAGTCACCCTGCAGCTTTTTTGCATCTTCCTCACAATTCACACTACCCTCTTCACCTCAATCCATTCACCTCATCACATGATTCAGAAATGCTCTGAAGTTGCAATACCACCATGACAAATCTTTAGAGTAACTATATAGTTGTTAATTATTTCTCTAGATCTTTGGTTACAGGTTCCAGATCTTGAACTTTCCACATCGTTGATGGTGTCTGGGTTATATTGATTTTGTGACCTCTCTACTACTCGTGTAAATGGATGTTAGTGTCTTACTGAGTACAAGTGTGCCAACATCACACAAGTATCCGGGCTGATTTCAACAAGCAGATCATCATCTTGTATCTGTGTGTGGCATCATTCCAAATACTTTCATTCTCACCAGCTGTTGTGGTAATATTATTCATTGGAGACATATTTCTCCTCTTTTAATGTATAACTTGCAGGCTTCCTGTGCCTCATGATGACTCCTAAATTTTCTGATGCAGTCTGTGATTGGCCTGTCTTTGTGCATTATCTACCATTTTGACAACTGTTAGATTTGGTCTTTTTGTCCAGTCAATTTTGCTTGCAAAATCTTTTTCGCTCTTGTTGAAGGCCGCCTCTCAGTCGTGCTGTTATTAATCAAGAGCTTCACAGATTCATCCTATCAATGCCATTTTATGGGAGTCATCAATGTCCTCAACAATATATGCTTTTAATGGCTGGGATTCTTTGCTGTCTTAGTTGCTGGTGCAATGTATATATGCTCAACAAAGTCCATTGCAGAATGCACTGTCTTATACATGAGACACGAGAAACTCAGAAAATATATGTCAGCATATATGTCTGCAAATGCATCCTATAAAAAACTGTTGCAACCATCACACTACTCATGATATGATGGAATACTCAAAGGGTTGACGCAAAGCCTTAAAGAATCAATCATTTTACACAAACCTCCCTCTCTCTCTTTTTTTCTCTCTCTCTCACACACAATGTGTGTAGAAGTAACTATTTATATATAGATACAAAAACACACTACAACAAGAGCAAAATCAACATTTATTCACCCATTTACTCCAAAATGTACAGTGGGAAAATTATTCTCTTGATAGTTTTAGTCAAAAACTGCATTTCAGCATAACTTGTTTTAAGGAGTAATTCTCATATCCACCCCTCCCCACTGATTGAACTTGAGGAGTAATTTACAAGATCTCACTAAATGCATGACGATTAAGCAGAACTCCACATATTATAAATTGCAATAAAATCCCAAATTGTTTCTGGTACAGTGGTTAAAAGAAATTTGAATTATAGTTATAATTTTACTCTGAATCAGCATTGAGTTGTTTTGGAGATGTTTGTTTTTAGAAATCATTAAAACTTTCTTAATAATGTGATTCCAGATCTGCAGCTACTTTGCACAGCAGGATCTAATAAACAGCTATATGATATATAATCAGTTCATTTGTTCCTGTTGAAATTGGATGAGGGATGAATGTTGTCGGGCACTGGAAGAACCTAATGCTCTTGGCATCTTTAATTTCTACTTCTGCAATTGCAATTGACAAGTAGGAAAGCAGTTTAGGGATCAGCCAAGGGATGGAACCTCTGACAATGCAGCACAGTCTCAGTAAAAGGAATAATTGTTGACCAAGATTCTAACTTTGGGTATTGACATTACTAAATAAGTGAGAATATTGACACACTATTCTTTTAACTTTGCCTGCTTCTTCCCCAATTTCTAGTTGTGGGTTTTTCACCTTGTCCTTTTTCGTTCTATATGCATCTTCAAGAACAGAACACCAACTGTGCTTTATAAATTAACCATATGTGAGCCAGAAGCAGTATATATTTTTTAAAATTATATGTGAACCAGAAGCAGTGTGTTGAAACGATTTGAAGTCGATGCCATGAAGTCGATTGGATTTAGGGTGGGTTTTGAACTATTGAGGTGGATAAATGATCATCATAAGAAGTTCATAATAGAAACTGATCAATTATCATGAGCCAGTGAACACCAGTTTACACTTTCTTACTGCTTGAGTAACTCAGCGGGACAGGCAGCATCACTGGAAAGAAGTTCCTTCCTACACTTTCTTACTGTCAGCTGGATACAGGGAAAGGAATAAGAACGAAAACGTTCACATGGTATTTTCACATCATGTATAATGCATTTGGGGTAATCAGACATATTTTGTAGTATCAAATTAAAGTTTGCTCTGCAACATTGAATGGTAATGTTATCAGTGGTTGGATTTTGCTGATTACATCTGAAATCAAAGTTGTCTACTTAAATGACACAAGAGACTCTGAGATTCAGCATTTACGCAGCTGTTGAAATTTAAGAAGCTCCCTCCAAGCCACATGCTGAATTAACAGAAGACTTTCTCAGCTGGAGCTCTTCATCCCGTCTTTATGAAATCTGATGTAGCTTTTGGTCAGATTGCTGCAGTTTTTTCCTATAATACCGCTATGATTGATGGTTCATTTTTTGAACAGTTGAGAATTATTTTTAGATAACCCCAGGACGTGTCGCATTGTTGCTTATCGATTTATTTTGGGAATGAGGGAGAATGATGATGATTGTAAGGAAAGTTTCTTCCAGTTGCCTTTCCTTAGTAAAACACTTTGGAAACTTAGTGAAAAGACTACCCCCTTTCATAAATTGTTTTTTTTGCTGAGTTTTGAAGCATTACCAGAACAGAAGTTGCGACATTGGGCATTTTATTTGCGATCGGCAAGCACAATTTTTCCTCCCACCTCTATGTCTCTCAAGAATTATGAATTGTCTGAACATCTGTAATTTCATTGTCCTAGAGAGGGTTGTAAAAAACAACTGGTTCTTCCTTCTTTACATTGATACAACAGCTCAGAGCAGAACATGTGCAGCTTGTTGGATGTGCCCCTAAAGTCATTTTAGGGTCAAAGTTTGGCTCATGATTTAATGAATCTTGACAGACAATTCATTCAGTAAACCCATGAATAACTCCATAATAGGCAGGACTTTTGCATAATACTGATGCTCAGTTATAATAATAATGCTCAGTTCATTCTTGGAGCTTGCTTTCCATTAACTGCTCATCCAGGCATGTGACAGGTGGAGTAATTAAATTAATCTTCCTGTGGAAGGACCTGAACTATTTTGGTGATCAGTCTTTGTTTGGATGGAACTGTTATTGCACTTCGAAAGTCAATAGAGTTTATCATTAAGGAAATCCAGTGGGATCAAGTCATGCACTGAACGTCCCAAGAGAAGGAAGCAAGCCACGAGATAAGACTGCATCAGGTCCCACTGTCTATTTATCCTAGACACAACCGTACCTGATGGTTTAAATATAATTTCATATATTCATTTCATATTATGGGTGGGTGACATCGTAGAAAGCAAAGAGGTTCTGAAAGATTGCAGCAGGATCTTGATCATTTGGGCAGGTGGGCTGAGGAATGGTTAATGGAGTTTAATACAGATAAGGCCAGGGCAGGACTTTCACAGTGATTAGTAGGACTCTGGTGAATGTAGTAGAGCAGAGGGATCTAGGAGTGCAGATACATAATTCTTTGAAAGTGGTGTCACAGGTGGATAGGGTGTTCCAGAAGGCTTTTGGCACATTGGTCTACATTAGAGTATCAAATATTGAAATTGGGATGTTATGTAATAGTTATACATGACATTGGTGAGGGCACATTTGAAGTAACACCTGTCCCTATACTTCCTCCCTCACATCCATCCAATGACTCTAGCTGCCCTTCCAGGTGAGACATAGGTTCATGTGCACCTCCTCTAAGGGAGGGGAGGGGGAGAGGGTGCTGTACCAATGCAGGAGCGGTTTGGGCCCAACTTGGTCAAGTTTATGTTTAAAGTCTGACAGTTTCAGTTTATGTTTAGTGCTTATTTTTTTTCTATTTTCTCTTCTGCCGGGCTCATCCACCACGGATGTCGACAGGATCTGTTGGTGATGCGGGTCGTCGAAGAGCGGGGGGGACTGTTGGAGAGGGAGTTAGGCCGTCGAAGAGCGGGGAGGGCTGTCAAAGAGCAAGGGGGGCCGTCGGAGAGCGAGGAGGGCCGTTGGGGAGCGAGGGGGCTGTTGGTGAGCGAGGGGGCCCATTACAGAGCGAGGGGGGCCGTCGGAGAATAGGGAGGACCATCAGAGAGCAGGGGGGGAACCGGCAAGGGAGGAGAGGATGATGTGAACAAAGGGGAGACCTAGCGAGGGAGGGGGGACATGAACAAAGGGGGGACCCAGTGAGGGGGGACTGCCAAGAACAATGGGGGACACGGGGGGGGGGGGGGGGGGGGTGTAGATAGGACTGTTTGGTGAATCATTCATTCTGATTCAGATCAATACAAAATATCTAGCTAAACTGAACGACTAATGTTTCTGCAGACCTAATCTGTTACTGACTTCCTGGAAATGATTTAAAAGGTTTAATTGCACAAACTGTTCAATGTTCCGATGACCTTACCACTGTTCCTATGATGGTCTGAACAACATGGACAATGAACTGAAAGCATGGTTACCTGATTTGACCACAACTGGTGTGCTGCAAAAGTAAAAAAATTGTATCTTGCAATCAAGTTAAAAAGAAACACAAATAACAGTGAATCATGTACAAAAGTAAGTAATCATGTACAAAAGTGTATTAGATAGTTAACAATGGATTCTTAATTCTAGGTATATCATTATCTAGTGCTAACATTTTTACATCTCTTACAGTTAATTTGCACCATAGAAATGGTCTGCTGCATGGACTGATTGAATTAAACACGTTTAATTTCTATTTCAAGGCCAACATCCATATAGGTACAAACTGCTCAGGGATGTCCAGCTGTTTCTCAGCACAGATGATCTCCAGGTTAGCTTTTGCTATGATATTCCTTAAAATCTCAATCTTACGGATTATACTACTGTCATTTTGGTCCAAGATACATCCCTGTCGACCAACATTATCTTTAATGATGATAACTCCGTCAACCTTCAGGCTGCTCTTGCATCTTATTAAAAACAACATCAGGTCCTTATCAGTTAAATGTCCTGTTGAGGGAGAAGAATTATGTATAAATCAAGATCATTTCAGACGACTTATAGTGTATATTGTTCTTCTGTTTTGTTCCATTGACCTTCTTAAATCATACATCTTTTTCAGCCGCGAAAATAGAAATTCTAACTTATCCCTTGCTATTGCAAATGCCATTCCATGTCAGATTATTTAAGGTGCTTTGTGAAAGCACCAAAATTTCACACAATACTCCAGGTGCAGTCTCACCAGGGCCCTGTACAACTGCAGTAGGACCTCCTTGCTCCTAAACACAAATCCTCTCGCAATGAAGGCCTACATGCCAGCAGCTTTCTTCACTGCTTGCTGGACCTACATGCTTACTTTCAGTGACTACAAGCACACCCAGGTCTCATTGTACCTCCCCTTTTCCAAATCTGACACCATTCAGATCAAAATCTGCCTTCCTGTTCTTGCCACCAAAGTGGATAACCTCATATTTATCCACATTATGCTTCATTTGCCATGCATCTGCCCACTCACCCAACCTATCCAAGTCATCCTGCAGCCTCCTCGCAAAATCACACTGCCACCCAGCTTTGTGTCATCCACAAACTTGGAGATGTTACATTTAATTCCCTCGTCTAAATCATTAATATATATTGTAAATAACTGGGGTCCCAGTACCGAGCCTTGCGGCACCCTACTAGTCACTGCCTACCATTCTAAAAAGGACCCGTTAATTCCTACTCTTTGCTTCCTGTCTGCCAACCAGTTCTCTATCCATGTCAACACCTTACCCCCAAGAACATGTGGTCTAATTTTGCACACTAATCTCTTGTATGGGACCTTGTCAAAGGCTTGTTGAAAGTCCAGATACACCACATCCACTGGCTCTCCCTTATCCGTTCTACTTGTTACATCCACAAAAATTCCAGAAGATTAGTCAAACATGATTTCCCCTTCATAAATCCATGCTGACTTTGGCTGATCCTGTCACTGCTTTCCAAATGCGCTGCTATTACACCTTTAATAATCGACTCAAGCATCTTCCCCACTACCGATGTAAGGCTAACTGGTCTATAATTCCCCATTTTCTCTCTCCCTCCTTTCTTAAAAAGTGAAGTTACGGTATCATTTCAGTATTATTCTCTGTAATTCTAGAGGCATAACTCACCGGTTACCCACTGAATCCAGATAACATCATACTTTTTAATGGGTGGAGTGAACTGCTGTAAGGGAAAGCAGAAATAATCCTTGACTTTTTTTGCATCTTTTCCAATGTAGGAAAGTGCCTCGAATAAAAAGTTATCCATCATGTCCACTAGATCAACAGAGGAGAAAGAAGGGAGCAGGACATATCTGGTAACTCTGCCAATGCCACAGCCACAGTCCAATGCATACTCAGTGTCAGCCTTCCCAGGACCCTGTGGAAATTAAATATATATTAGTCTCTAATTGATATTGGACAGCAAAATAATGCAACTTGTTCTGTAGAAATTCTGCCTGCATCACTGTCAAGAAGAGTAGCATAAAAATTTAGCCTGAAGGATTTTAAAGGCCATCTCTTTTATTTATTAAATATTATTTTTCTAAGTTTGCAGAACTGCTTTTGTTAATTAGTGTTGGCTTTGGTGAGGAGGATTTACTGGCCATATGTGTCAATGCAGGTTTGTCAAGAAATGCAGCAAAGACTGATGATCTGTTTGTGGATAGAAATGATAAACTAGTTGTTGAAACAAGGAACTGCAGATGCTGGCTTCCAAAAAATAGAAGCAAAGTGTTGGAGTAGCTCAGCGGGGCAGGCAGCATTTCTGGAGAACATGGACGGGTGATGTTTTGGGTCGGGGCCCTTCAGATTGATTGTGGTGTGGAAAGAAAGCTGGAAGAGTGGAAGGGCTGGACAAAGCCTGTAGGTGGAAGGGGAGAGGAAGGGAGGAAGAGGGAAGAAATAGGTGTGAGTCCAGTTGGGGCACAAGAGAAAGAGGCATGGGGTGGGGTGGGGTTTGGGTGTGGTTGATACCAAAGTCTGTATAATTCAAATTTTATATTGTTAGGCTGTAAGCTACCCAAGCGGAATATGAGGTGTCGTTCCTCCAGTTTGTGTGTGGGTTCACTCTGGCAATGGAGAAGATCCAGGACAGAAAGATCAGCATGAGAATGGGAAGAAGAGTCAAATTGGTTAGCAACCGGGAGATCTGGTAGGCCTTGGCAGACCGAGCCCAAGTGTTCAGTGAACCAGATTGGTAAACTTGTTGAGCTATTGCTAGCTTTCGCAACTCTAGGAAGCTGAGGAATGACTTTATGGAAGTGTCCAAAATCATGAGAGGTATAGATAAAGTGGACGGTCGCAGATGTTTTCCCAGAGAAGTCCAGAACTAAACGGCATAGGCTTTAGGAGAGAGGAGAAAGATTCCCCCGAGGGGCAATTTCTTCACGCAGAGGGTAATGCATATTTGGAACAATTGGCTTGAGGAATTTGTAGACGCAGGTACAATGGTGACATTTAAAAGACACATAGACAAGTACGATTTGATCAGACTTTATTTATCCCAGGAAGGAAATTGATCTGCTTAGTGTCATAAAATACAAGATACATGAAACATGAAATAAAAGTGACGAGTGGAAAGGATTGGGGGGGGGGGGGGGGGGGGGGAGTGCACTCGGTCTAGCCCATGACAGAAGGGGGAGGAGTTGTACTGTTTGATAGCCACAGGGAAAAAGGATCTCCTGTGGCGTTCTGTACTGCATCTTGGTGGAACCAGTCTGTTGCTGAAGGTACTCCTCAGGTTAATCAGTGTGTCATGGAGAGGGTGAGCTGCATTGTCCAAGATGCTCTGCAGTTTAAGTACATGGATTATTAAGGTTTAGAAAGATATGGGCCATATGCAGGCAAATGGGATGAGCTTGATTCTAAAACCTGGTCAGCATGGATGAGTTAGGCTAAGAGGGCCTATTTCTATGATTTCTAAGATGCATGACTCTATGACTAACTGGAAAAGTTAGTCAAATATTTAGTCTGATGAAGGGTCCAGACCCAAAACGTCACCTATCCATGTTTTCCAGAGATGCTGCCTGGCCCACTGAGTTACTCCAGCATTTTGTGTCTATGAGATTGTTTTGTTAAAGATTGGGGAACTGAAAAATTGGCATTGAAAAAGCATATTGGTGGGCAGATTTGAGGGGCTGGGTGGCCTACCCTTGCCTTTATTTTCTTCGTTTTCAGTAGTAACCTGATAACTGGAGCATGATCTACCGTCAAGATCCTGTGCAAATACAGCTCTACCCATTGAGGTAAAGTCAGGACAGCATTGTATTTTCGTGCCATTAGCTGATTTTAAGTCACAACTGGTGACAATTAAGTCAATTGCCAATTCGTTGTGGCATCAAATTAGTCAATGAATACTGGCATTGCTTCCATTCTGGTGGCAACAACATCTTTCACATTTTGACTAGATAAAGAAGTAGCCACTGTAGAGAGCTCAATATTTCTAGTGGTAGTTAGATCCTCACATATATATATATATATCAAATCAGTGGCTATCAAACTGTTGATATATGTCACCCAAAAATATCATGGCATAAATTTTTCAAAAGTGGTAACATTCCATAAAATTGTAGTTGGTTTTGGACCCCTGGATTTAAATACTCCAAGGAATAAGAAGATGCATTGGCAGTAATCATCTTGAGACCTTTAGAGCTTTTGAAAAAGCAGAAATAAAGGTAATTTGTGTGCTCGGGATAGCACTTAAAGTTTAGATTGAAAGAATGCCTCTGAGATCCATAAAAATAAATTGTGCCTAATTCTGCTGCGTGTGGATTTATATTGATTCTGTGTCCCTCACCTAACCTTAGGACATCTCTATTACATGTTGAAAATCATTCCCGATAATCTTTATTCCAATAAAACTTTACCAGTAGCTCTCAGTGCAAATGAAGGCTTCTGTGAACTGAAGATCAGTGCACACAGATGGCTTAATATGGGACTCTGATACTGCTACCGGTTACAGGCATTTCTGACCACTCTTACGAGTGATCAGCCTGATTCATTGTCAGGGTAGGATACTCCCTGGGAGATCCATATGCCTGAGAATGCCACAGGGACAGTACTTTAAGAGCACTGACCCATCTCCCAAGGATCAGGGCACCAGTGACTTTGCTGCTGCCTTCCCAGCAGGGGCAGCATCTGTAGGTTGCACAGATTAAGCTTTGAATCCCCTTAAAGGAAGTAAACAATAACAATGATTTCTTAAACCAAGGACATAATTTATTAGGTAAATCCTAATGGCATTAGTGCCACACAGAATATACACCAAATATAAGGGACGTTTGAGGCATACATTTTTCCAGTCTTTGCTAAGAGCTAAAACCCTTTAAAAATTAAACATTGTAGGGACATAGGGATTGGCTAGAAGAGTTCGAACTCTCGGATTGGCTAGCGATGTCACGAGGTGTGATAGCGCGGTAGATTCGGGAGTCTAGCGTTGAACTCTGTATAGGTAAGACGTTAGGTAGTTGTCTAGAGTTGAGTGTTGCGCATTGTCACGGAGTTTTAGAACTATGCAATAAACTTCGTCTGCAACATCCACTCGTTATCGGACTCACTGCATTGGTGACCCCGAACATGATCCGAAGATCACGAGAACATGTCACAGGTAGGAGCGAGCAGTGGGCAGCAGAATGTTAGCGGCGTTCACTTACCCCCGTTCTGGGCCCATCAGCCGCACCTGTGGTTCGTGCATGCAGCGTCCCAGTTCCACCTCAAGAAGGTGGAAGAGGACCAAGAAAGGTTCCACCATCTGGTAAGCTGCCTGCAGCCCGAGGTGGCCGCGCGGGTGGGAAGGTACCTGACCAACCCCCCCCCAAACCGAGAAGTACGAGGGGCTCAAGAGGCTCCTGCTGAGGACTTTTGGCTTTAGCCAGAACCAGCGGGCTCTGAAGCTCCTACATTTACCGGAGCTGGGGGATCGGCTACCGTCGGTTTTAATGACAGAGATGTTAACCTTGATTGGCAACCATCAGCCGTGTATGATGTTCGAAGCGGCATTCCGGGAGAAATTGCCCCGGGACATCAGGTTAGTGTTGGCGGACGTCTCTTTTGAAGACCCGGTAGCGTTCGCAGAAAAAGCCGACACGCTCGTCACGGAGGGCTCCACACGAGATGACTCGGTAAATCGGGTTTCGAGGCCTAGCATCAGCCGGCTGCGCGGCCAAGATGGCGGTGCATCGGCCGCCATTTTGCAGTCAGCCCGCCAAGACGGGGCTGCAGCACCCGCCATTTTGCAGCGGGCCCAAGCAACAGAGCTGCACAAGCGCGGCTGGTGATTTTTTCACAAGCAGTGGGGCAGTGAAGCCCGAAGTTGCAGGGCCCCGTGTTCCTTTCTGGGAAACGCCTCGGCCGATCGAATGTAGAGGCAGTCTCGATCGGCCGCAACCGCCGCCTCTACGCCACAGATCAAGGTACCGGCACCGTCTTTTTGGTCGATACGGGAGCGGTCGTTAGCATCGTGCCCCCCTACGACTACGAAGTTCGAGCAGGTAGGAAGGGTCCGTCCCTCATTGCGGTCAACGGCAGTCCCATCCGCACCTACGGCAAGAGGGCCATGTCGCTGTCCTTCGGGTCCGGGACCTACCGTTGGGATTTCATCGTTGCCGACGTGGGCCAGGCAATTCTGGGCGCGGATTTCCTCTGGGCTTTTTCGTTGGTCGCAGACGTCCGTGGGAAGGGCCTACAATCCTCGGCTAGCAGTATGGAGCCTGCTACTCCTCCACCTGCCACCCCACCCTGCCGTCGATCCAGGCCATCACCACGGCTCCCAGTCAGTTCGCTGCGGTCCTCGCCGACTTCCCGCAGCTCCTCGTCCAGCGGTTCGATGCACCTTCCGATAAGTACGGTGTCGTCCATTTCATCCCTACCGAGGGGCCACCTGTATTCGCCCGGGCGCGGCGCCTACCTCCCGACAAGCTGGCCATAGCTCGGGAGGAGTTCCTCAATTTGGAACGACTGGGGATTGTTCGGCCTTCAGATAGTCCGTGGGCCTCCCCCTTGCATATGGTATCTAAAGCATCTGGGGGGTGGAGACTATGTGGGGATTACCGGCGTCTTAACGCTGCAACCCGGCCTGACCGCTATCCGATCCCTCACATACAGGACTTCTCAGCCAGCCTCGAGGGCGCTACGGTTTTTTCGAAAATCGATTTGGTGCAGGGATATCATCAGATCCCTGTCCACCCACCGGACATTCCCAAGACGGCTACGATTACTCCGTTCAGGTTATTTGAGTGGTTGCGGATGCCGTTCGGTCTCAAAAACACGGCTCAGGCATTCCAGCGTCTCATGGATCATGTGGGTCGCAGATTGTCTTTCGTGTTTATTTATCTCGATGACATTCTGGTTGCCAGTCGTTCGGTCCCAGAGCACCTGATCCACCTTCGCACTGTGTTCCAAAGGCTGTAGGACCACGGCCTGATCCTCCACCCGTCCAAATGCCAATTCGGCCTGTCCGCGGTGGATTTCCTGGGTCACCGGGTCACACCGGCCGGTGCCACTCCTTTGCCCGCTAAGGTGGACGCCGTCCGCTCTTTTCCCCGCCCTACCACCATCAAGGGCTTGCAGGAATTCGTGGGCATGGTGAATTTTTATCACCAGTTCGTGCCTGCGGCAGCTCGGATCATGAGCCCCCTTTTTCAATGCCTCGCAGGTAACCCCGCTGAGTTGGTCTGGTCCACAGCGGCAGAGGTGGCTTTCTCCTCGGTTAAACAGGCCCTCGCCGACGCCACCATGCTCGTGCACCCCCGCTCCTCGGCCCCCACGGCCCTGACGGTGGATGCCTCAGACGTGGCGGTGGGTGGGGTCTTGGAGCAACAGGTCAACGGTCACTGGCAGCCTCTGGCATTTTTCAGCTGGCAGCTCACTCGACCTGAGCTGAAATACAGTGCCTTCGACAGGGAGCTCCTGGCCCTCTATTTAGCTGTTCACCATTTCCGTTATTTTTTGGAGGGCCGCTCTTTTGTTGCCTACACGGATCACAAACCCCTCACGTTTGCTTTTCCGAAGGTTTCTGATCCGTGGTCGGCCCGCCAGCAACGGCACCTCACCCTCATTTCTGAGTTCACCACTGATGTTCGCCACATCGCGGGTAGGCTTAATGCCGTTGCTGACGCCCTGTCCCGGCCGGCCAATTCCTCGGTCGCTGCGGTGGGGGGCGAGGTGGATTGCCAGGAGCTAGCGGAGGCTCAGCGCCTGGAAGGAATTGCCTCAGCGTATGCCTCTGCCGCCTCGGGGTTGCGGTTGGCCCAGGTAGCGTGCGGCCCCACAGGTACTACACTTTGGTGCGACGTTTCCCTTCCCCGCCCTCGCCCGGTGGTGCCGACTGCCCTGCGGCGTAAGGTTTTTGAGGCCATTCATGGCCTGGCACACCCGTCCATCCGGGCGACCTCGGCCATGGTGGCCGCCCGTTTTGTCTGGCATGGCCTGCAGAAGCAGGTGGCCGCTTGGGCCCGCGCCTGCGTCCCGTGCCAGACCTCCAAGGTCCACCGCCACGTCCAGCCCCCGTACCAGAATTTCGTGGTTCCGCCCATCCGTTTTTACTTGCCCTACTCTAGGGGCTACACTCATCTACTAACGGTGGTCGACCGTTTTACTCGTTGGCCGGAGGCTCTTCTGTTGTCGGACACCTCGGCGGCCTCCTGTGCACGGGCCCTGGCATTACATTGGGTTGCCCGTTTCGGCGTCCCGGCTATCATCATTACCGACCGGGGCGCCCAGTTCACCTCCTCCCTCTGGGCCGCACTTGCGCAGCTGTATGGGTCCCGCTTGCAAGCTAACGGGATGGTAGAGCGCTTCAACCGACAGCTGAAGGCGTCCCTCTGTGCCCGCCTGACCGGCCCTGACTGGGCCGACCAGCTGCCTTGGGTCCTCCTCGGTATTCGCACGGCCCCTAAGTCTGATCTGGGTACCTCCTCGGCAGAATTCGTCTACGGATCGCCCCTGCGGGTGCCGGGTGACATTCTTCCCTTGTCCTCCCCTTTGCCGTCGTCCGTCCCGTCAATTTTGGCTTCTCTCCGGGCGCGGGTAGGTTCCCTGGCCCCAGTCCCGGCCTCCTGTCACGGGAGTACAGCAGTGCACGTGCCGGCGGACTTGCAGGACTGCAAGTTCGTTTTCCTCCGGCGGGATTCCCACTGCCCCCCTCTACAGCCGGTCTACCAGGGCCCGTTCCAGGTGCTGAAAAGGGGGACGGTCACCTTCACGTTACAGGTAGGAACCCGTCAAGAGCTCGTCTCTGTCTCCCGGCTCAAACCGACCCACTTGGACCAGGACCGTCCCGTGCTGGTGGCCCAACCTCCTCGCCAGGGCAGACCTACGGCCGACCCACCTGTTTCCCCAGCTGCGTCTCGTCCCTCACCTCTCGGGTCTCCGTCGCCCATGGCTGGGTTCACTCTGCCCTTTCCAGCCACGCCCCCATCGCCTATACCTGCAGGTTCCCCCCTCCCTTCCCCTCCAACGGCGCCCCCATCGTCTCCATCGGCGGGGCCCTCCCCGCCTCCTTCGTCGCTGGCGGTACCGGCCTCCCCTCCTCGTACGCGTTCAGGTCGGGCGGTCCGGGCACCCGTGAGGTATGGCATCGAGGGTTCTGGGGGGGGGTCATATAGGGACATAGGGATTGGCTAGAAGAGTTCGAACCCTCGGATTGGCTAGCGATGTCACGAGGTGTGATAGCGCGGTAGATTCGGGAGTCTAGCGTTGAACTCTGTATAGGTAAGACGTTAGGTAGTTGTCTAGAGTTGAGTGTTGCGCATTGTCACGGAGTTTTAGAACTATGCAATAAACTTCGTTTGCAACATCCACTCGCTATCGGACTCACTACAACATATGGTTCTCTTCGGGCTATTTATATCATTTAGAATGTAGAACAGTACAAGACAGGGAAAGGCCCTTCAGCCGACCATGTCTGTGCCAAACATGATGCCAAAATAAACTAATCGCTTCTGCATGCACATGATCCATATCCCTCCATTCCTAACATATTGACGTGCCTATCGTAAAACCTCCTAAATGCCACTATTGTGAAAGTTCTTGGAACCATTTTCTCAGTCACCTGGGGATCTTGGCTTGCCCCCTTACCTGTGCACACACTTTGAAGCCCCAGTCTTTTGGTTTCAGAAATCACAATATTTATGAAAAGAGAAAGATATTAAACCACCACGCTACTGCCAGTGGCGCTAACCAATGACATGTTAAACGTTTGTGGGCAGCACAGCAGCACGTGGAGTACCACTGTACTTCTCGAGAGTTCTGAGTTTAACCCGGACCTCTCCTGCTGCCTGTGTGGAGTTTTGCACCGTCTGCCTGTGACCACATGGGTTCCCTTTACATCCGTCAGTTTCCTCCCACATTCCAAAGATATACATTTTTGGTAAATTAATTTGTGACTTCAAATTACCTCTGTGTGCAATTGAGTGGTAGAATTTAGAGGGAGGGGGACAATAAAATGAGATTAGTGAGGGATTTGTCTAAGTAGGTACTGGATAGTTAGTGGGGAGTTAGAGAGCTAATGGTGTGGATTTGACAGGCCAAAGAGCTCATTCCTGTGCTGCATGACCTTATGAATTCTTGGCTTTAATACAGAATTAGTCCTAAATATAAAATTTGGCCTGGGAACAAATAGGCAATTCTAATATAAAATTAATAATATAAAAAGGATAAAAATCAAGTTTGAAATATTCATTTATAAAATGTGATGGAATGGAGAACAACCTGGTGGTATAATGGGGATCCAATAAAAGTGATTATGGTCATGATGGATTGAAGGGGCTGCTTCTGTGTTGTATGACTCTGAGTCCAAGACTAAAGGTTGATTCAAGTGCACTGAGATGCAAAGATTATGGTTTAGGGTCTATCAGCTTGTGCGCGTATACAGTGAAACGCTGGATAAATTCATGGCAAACCTTCAATAATGATTGGTTCCAGTTTATAAATCTTTTTGGTTCTTTTCCTGTTCTGATTTTATTTGTAACTAGACCAAGTGGACCCATTGGGCCCAAACCTCTCCTGCATTGTTGCGCTATCATATACCATTTTGGCTGTAGTTCAGGAACAAAGAAACAAACAAACGAGAGTTTTAGTATATTGATGGTCACTCAACTAATAAACTAAATTTGTTATAATAAATAAATAAGGAAAATAATTAAGGTCTAAAGTAGTTGGGAATTAAGAAGTAATGGATGATTCACAGAATGATAACACCACAACATTATGAAAAGTTAATGCACAGAAGGAAGTCACTTGACCCATTGTGTCAATCCAGATAAGTTTCCCCCACTTCCCATCTTTCATTTCGTAGCCTTGTAGTTTACAGCTCCTTAAATTCTCACCTCGGTATGCTTTAAACAAGATTAGAGTTTCTGCCTATGCCACCTGCTCAAAAGGGCAGATAATAACTATTATCTCACTAATTATTTTACTAATTATGTTAAGTCCACATTTCCTGATTAACAACCATTCTGCCAAAAGAAATAGGTCCTTTCTCAAAGCTTTGTTGCAAAGAATGCCATCTTTGTTGCAAAGAATGCCATCTCAACCCAGTCAATCTCTTCTCAAAACTATAATTCTCCGACACTAATATCATCCTCATAAGTTTCCCCTGCACCCTCATTTAATTTGATTCAATCCAACCAAGTTACCCACAGAGATTTGGATTGGTTCCAAGAAACCCTCTCTTGTAGACATCCCATCATCAAAATAATAGCTACCATATGGTTTAATAAGCCATCAATGGAAACTTCTCAAGAGCAGCATGATGAGAACCACAGATCTCCATTCAGTGGTTTGTCTTAATGCTATGCTCAAGTTATATTACATACAAGACCAAGTGGATCCGTTGGGTCCAAATCTCCACTGTGGGCTTCTCCTGGGTGGGCGAAGAAAGACAGGGAAGGGGAGAAGGTGCCACTCACCTCGGTCCCGTGTTGCCAGCGCTACAGCCAGAGCGAGCCGTGGACCCAAAGCCTCTCCTGTATTGGTCGAGCACCCCCCCACCCCCATTCCCCCACCCTTCCCCTCCCCTCCCCCCATTCCCCCCACCCTTCCCCTCCCCTCCCCCCCATTCCCCCCCCACCCCCACTCCTCCTCCTCCCAACCCCCACTCCCCACTCCCCCCCACCCCTCCTCCCCCCACCCCTCCTCCCCCCCCCCCCCTCCCACCCCGTTCGGAGCCGTTAGATCATGCACAAGTATTGTAAGTCGAAATGCATTGAAAACGCGTGATCACGTGTCGGGAAGCGATCGGCAGCTCACTACGGGACCCTGCCGTTTGCACCATCACAAAGGCGAACTATTGCAAGTCGAACCATTGTAACCCACCTCCCCCCACTTGGGCGACACGTAAGTATTAGTGAACGGGACCCAACTACGCAGCTGCGGAGCTTTTGGTCGGTGAATGGGACCCATCTGCATCCGAATGGGACCTCAACATCCTCATCCTACTTGACCTCAGCGCCGCCTTTGACACCATAAATCACTCCATTCTCCTCACCCGACTTGAAACCTCCCTTAACATCACCGGCACAGCCCTATCCTGGTTCAAATCTTACCTCTCTGACAGACACCAGTTCATCTCCATTAACAACTGTAAATCCCCCACCGCTCCCCTCCCCCAAGGTGTCCCCCAAGGCTCAGTCCTTGGCCCCCTCCTCTTCATCCTCTACCTGTTCCCCCTTGGTCAATTAATCCGCCGTCATGGTCTCAACTTCCACTGCTTCGCCGATGATATCCAGCTCCTCATCTCCACCAAGTCAATCTCCTCCACCACACACTCTACACTGACAAACTGCATTACTGAAATAAAATCTTGGCTTCAATCAAGCTTCCTCAAACTCAATTGCAACAAATCTGAAATCATCATCATTGGTCCAAAAATGCTCACCAAATCCACCCAAACCTTCATCCTCAACATTGATGGTCTCCCAGTATCCACCTCACCTCACATCCGGAATCTTGGAATCATCCTTGATCAAACCCTTTCCTTCGACAAACACATCAAACACATCACAAAGACAGCCTTCTTCCACCTCAAAAACATTGCCCGTCTCCGTCCATCCCTCTCCTCCACAGCTGCAGAAACCCTCATCCACGCCTTCATCACCTCCCGTCTGGACTACTGCAACAGCCTCCTCTATGGCGCACCCTCAAAAATCATCAATAAACTTCAATACATTCAAAACTCCGCTGCCCGTCTACTCACACACACCTCGATCCGTGACCATATCACCCCCGTCCTTTATAAACTCCACTGGCTCCCCATCCCCCAGAGAATCCAGTACAAAATCCTCCTCATAACCTACAAAGCCCTCCGGAGGGAGGGAAGGGAAGGGAAGGGAAGGAAAGGGAGGGGAGGGAGGGAAGGGAGGGAGGGAGGGAGGGAGGGAGGGAGGGAGGGAGGAAGGAATTTATTTATTTATTTATTTATTTATTTATTTATTTCATGGGATGTTGGTTAACCTGATGGTAATCTGCGATATCCTTTCACTTTTTTTACTTATGGAAAAAACCTATCCAGCTCTGTCTAATAAATATTCAGAGACTCTGTTGCCTTCACTGTTTGAGGAAGAGAGATCTAAAGACTCACAGCCCTCTGAAGGAAAAAAATATTCCCTCGCTTTATGATTTCATATCAAAATCCTCTGCAGATCAGACCTCTGCAATCTTTCACCATGTACATATGTCCCAATTTTAATTATGTTCCTGCCAAAATCAACTACTTCTCAGTCTTCCACATTGTACACCATTTGCCTACTATTCCGATCGAACAATATTCCTATGAGGCCTTCTGATACCCTCATCACAACTTAATTTTGAACGTATCTTTGTGTCAAATAGATAGCCTTGGTGCCCTTATCTGAGGTTTCTATAAATTGTAAAATATTGAGGCTGCAGCATTGATATATCATATACTATTCTTCTTGACTGTCATTGCTTTCCCATAACCCGTCTCCCTCAGGCCCCTTTGAACCACAAATGCTCTTCCTTTCCCCACACCATAAATGCCCCAGTCTAAGTCATCTGTGTCATTTTTGTGAATGGCCTCCTCCTGCACCTATGTTTCTATGTTTCTATGAAGCTGATTGTGGATGATCAGCCATGATTACAATGAATGGCAGCGCTGGCTCGAAGGGCTGAATGGCCTCCTCCTACACCTATTTTCTATGTTTCTATTAAGCTTTCATCTTCTCCAAAGTCCATTTTGACGGAACCTCTTTCAAAGCTCTTCGCTGTGCTTCACAACCCACTTCCTTGCAAGGCAACTTATTTTGTCTTTTGCAACCCCATCCACCTTAATCCACATTTCATCTCTCTTGCCATTGAAATGCTGATTAAGCCATATTTAATATTCCCCTGAGTTCTGCCATCAACATAAAATGATTCAGAACTCCACCGCACATATAAACTCTCTCTGATTAATTCACAAAATGCTGGAGTAACTCAGCAGGTCAGACAGCATATCGGGAGAGAAGGAATGGGTGACGTTTTGGGTCGAGACCCTTCTTCAGACTTAGTCTGAAGAAGGGTCTCGACCCGAAACGTCACCCATTCCTTCTCTCCCGAGATGCTGTCTGACCTGCTGAGTTACTCCAGCATTTTGTGAATAAATCGATTTGTACCAGCATCTGCAGTTATTTTCTTAAACTCTCTCTGACCTCGTTTCATAACACATAACGTTTAAGGTTGAGTAGGCTGGGTCTCTATTCCTTAGAGCGCAGAAGGATGAGGGGTGATCTTGTAGAGGTGTATAAAATCATGAGAGGAATAGATCAGGTAGATGCACAGAATCTCTTGCCCAGAGTAGAGGAATTGAGGGCCAGAGGACATAGGTTCAAGGTGAAGGGGAAAAGATTTAATAGGAATCTGAGGGGTAACTTTCACACAAAGGGTGGTGGGTAGGATGGGCCGAAAGGGCCAGTTTCCACACTGTATCACTCTATGACTCCATGACTCTATGACTCCATGACACCTCCATTTGCTTTTGGTGGAGCCGTCAAGAGCCATCAAGCGGCTGACCACCCCCCCCCCCCCCCCCCCCCTTCCCACCTCTCAATTTCTCTAAACGCTTCATTTTGTTGGCTCCATGGCTCCATCACATGCCTTCCTAAAGGCTCTTTCTGGATATCTGGAATTTAGCCCTATTTCCACCATTGCTAGTCTAGGTACTTTTACCCCGTAAGTTGTACTTTATTAGGGTGTACTTTATTACATCAAACTTAGTACAAAATCAAAATTGTCTTTGGTATGGCACATTTCCTGCTTGTGATGATAGCTCATTCAGTAATTGGGGAATCACAGCTGGTCCTGATTTTGTACTTGCATCATATTATCTCACATCCAAGTAGAATCTGCTGGACAGCGATGTGCTTTAGAAATCCCGGACTGAATCTGGGACCTTCATGGTTTGGTTCTAAACTTGTGTACTCTGTTCTCCAACATACCTCACTTTAGAAGAACAAAATGCATGCGTATTATATCACATAAATTATATCACCCAAAAATAACTAACATATTGATATGATTATCCAGGAGTGGTTTTGACATGCATTATGTAATGTATCTGTTAACTCTTGTTGACTAGTACTGCACTTACTCCAACAAACTTCCTCAGAAACCCACAGGAAGCCTCCACATCTATGCTGTTGAGCTCCAAAAAGTCTCCCATCATACCCTCCTCTGTTGCTGGCACATCTTCATAGAAGCGTTTAGCTCTGGCATAGAACTGCATCTCACCATTAATGATTTCACTTGTCAAAGTGAACAGTTTCACTAAAGAAAAATGCAAAAGTAAAAAATTGTCAATATGAGAAGAAATTAATCCATTTCCCAAGCTATTCAATGACCATTTTCGCTTTCTATCTTTTTCATTTGCAAGCTTTAGAAAATAATTTCTAAATATTTGTTCAAATAGTTTGCAATATAGAAAAGACTATACTTTAATTTTAAGTGCTATGAATCAAAACATTCACTTATATGGTGTATTTCATACCAGGAGTATATCAGGGTATGTTTTATAGCCTGGTATACTTTAAAAAAATATCCACATTGTATATTTTTTATAAAGCTAAGATTGTTCTAAATTACTTTTTACAGTCTATCAATGCACTAAATTCAAATTTATTTTCAATTGTTGCAAGCCAAAATTTTTATTAGTCCTTTATTTCCCAGTAAAAATAGTTGGAAAGAAGATTTTTGGACAGTAAGATATTTGATGTATTTTCAACTAATTGAAAGAGCAAGCTTGAATCAAAAGTGAATGCTTAGTCTTCAACAGGGAAGGACCAAAGACATTAGAAGTTTAACATTTGACATGTTATTTGGCAGTGATTTATCACCCAGCACCTCCATCTCCACATGTCTGTTTTTCTAAAGAGGGTGTTTCACTGATTCATTTTTGGAGCTTTTGTTTTGTTCTCCATGTGTGAGCAGGCAGAATCTGCCATCAAAATGGAATTGCACCATCAATTAATGCAAGAGCGCCACATGGCGTCACTACGCTGGTGCTATCCAGGGGTCTTGTTCTTACACAATTTTTATCTATTAAAAGTGAACCAAACAAACTGAGCTTTTTGAATATAGTCATGATTTCCACTTTCTCTTTCTTTTTAAGTTCAATTTAAAAGACTGAAGTTTTCCGCAGTGCGGGTAAGTGAGAGGCAATTTAGGTATTGTTTCTCCAGTAAACTCTATTACATTGGGGATTTGTACCCATAATTTTCCATAAGGCAATCAAGTTACTATTCTTTGCCATGTTGTCAGGATAGAGGTACTAAATAGAGACCAGATGTACATCTTGTAAAAACTAACCGCAAGCAGAATTTGCAGAGACCTTGGGAGATGCCCTTGTCTGCCATATCACTCAGTAAATAATTCACTGCCTGGGCCAAAAAGAATTAAAACACGGGGGAAGAAAATATATAAAAATGAAAGGCTGAGAATATTATGAGAAAAAATATCAAATATAATTGTAAACAATGTCACTGCCTTGAGTCATTCAAAAGAATTATACATTTTATGTCCAATTTCAATACTGTGCAAATGTTTCCTATATGATATTTCAAGGATAATGTTTGATTGTGTAAAGTGATTTTCAAAATGTTTCCAAACCATCTTGATTAAAATAATCGCCGGGGACCAAAATTCTGCTCTCATGTTAGAATATGTAAGCATGAAAGTCTGCAGGAGAAATTGGATACCCATGGAAAATGTATGCTGGAATCTTGCTGCATGATTTCCCCATTCCGGTTTGACTTGGTGAACCTCATACTCTGACAACATTATCAATATTGAGTTTGATTAAAGTTGTGCCTACACTAAAAGGGGAAATGCTAATTTTCTCTGAACTCTGCTGCAAATCAGTATCCAGCAACAGAAACCATGATGCGCTCAAATAGGCATAGGAGTGGAGGGTCTGATTTTCCATCAGTCTTCTTCACTTATTGTTTTAAGAGAAGTGGTATTATATAGACATTCTCCACCCTCAGTTCCAAGAATCACTAGAAATCGGCCTTGAAATGGCAAAGGGGTAAAACCCAGCCAAGAATGTCAATCCAGAAGTGGGACGCTATGGATCCAGATGCACAAAATGAGTAAGTTTAATTACTTTACATCTAGTTTAAGATTAGTATATACATTGGCAAATCTTAACTACTAATACCTACAGCATTTCTGGAGAACATGAATAGGTGATGTTTCAAGTTGGGACCCTTCTTCAAACTGATTGTGTGGGTGAGGGGCAAAGCTGGAAGAGAGGTGGGGCAGTCCAAAGCCTGGCAAGTGATAGGTGGACACAGATGAGGGGGATCTTATTACCTGAGCAGGTCTCAGGTTGGAGCTGGGAATCTACATCTCCTTCAAGACTGCTAAGTATCACTTCAAATTGTCCTTAATGCACCAGCCCATGTAAGGACAAATGTTTTTTGGAATTTACAAAAAGAACCCAACATTTGAGCAGAGATTCCTCAAAATGAATTGTTTTAAGATCCTTGCTCTCTCCAAAAATAGTGACATGTTTGTGACAGTGATAATATTTATCCTCCTGAACATTGCCATTATTATTATTATTATTATTATTGTTTTTGCATTCTTATTGTTTTTTATGGTTTTGGTAGCAAGTCTTAACATCAGAGTGCTCCGTGATTACAAATTGTCTTTATTTTCACAAAAATAAACCAGTTGATCCATTGGCTGGATCACTTTTTGATATATTATAATAAGAAGAGATGACACTCAAAAACTTGTCAGAATTAGCATTTAAAAAAACATATCTTCTAAACCTGTTACCAGGTATATGAATCTCCACTTAACTCATCCTATTGCACATTAATAGAACAAATTAATAATACAGCACAGCAACAGGCCCTTCGGCCCACAATGTCCACAATCCATTTGCCCATCTAAAATATCTGCTACCATCACCAGCCCCCGGTATAGCATTCCAGGTATCCACCATCCTCTGTGTAAATAAACTTGCCCGCATATCTCCCTTAAACTTTGCCTCTCTCACCTTAAAGGTATGCCCTCTAGTCTGACATTTAGATCCTGTGGTAAAGATTCCAACAGCCCACCCTATCTATCTATGCCTTTCACAATTCCATATACTTCTACCAGGTCTCCCCTCAACATCAAGCATTCCAGGAAAAACAATCTGAGTTTGGCCAACCTTTCCTAATACACACTAATGCAGGCAGCATTCCGGTAAACCTCTTTTGCACCCTCTCCAAAGACTTCACATCCTTCCTGTAAAGGAGAACCCAGAACTGTATGTAATACTCTGAATGCAGCCTAACTGAAGTCTTGCAGAGCTACATCATGACTTCCTAACTCATATACTTAATGCCTCAATCAATGAAGGCAAATTTACCAAATGCCTTCTTTACCACTCTGTCTACTGTGTTGACATTTTCAGGAAGCTGTGGACTTGGACCCCAAGATCCATCTGGACATCGACTATTCCCTGACTACTACTTACATAATTCACAAAGGTGCATTAAATATCTTGCAAAGTGTCAAGCTCTAATACCAATATATTTAATATAACAACAAAAAAAAGATCAGAAATATTTCTTTCAACTCTACCAATCTTGAAGGTCCTTTTTAAGACATTTTTATTTTGGAAGTGGAACAACATCATGTATTGTATGTTGTAAATTTAGCCTAAACTTTCCTTGGGCACTCAAAGCCAAAGAATATGATAAATCTTATTACATCATGTCATTAGTTCTGAACTGAACCATTGACTGTGAGCAACTTGGAGTTCAGTAAATCCCTGAATTACTAATTCTTCAAAAATTACTTTTCTTCAATTTAATCATAACATATAATTACTGTTTTTTTATTTGTTTTATTTTTGTTTTTAAAAAATAGCTTAACTTTATTTTGTAACTTTCTTTAAATTATTTATTTCAGAATTAGTAGTTTTCAAAACCATTTTATAATATAGACATTTAAAACTGTTAAATTCAGTGATTAATTTGACAAAACGGTAAGATCTACCACCAGCTTGGACATGTCAAAGATGATCAGATTGTTCAGTGGGCATTTCACTAGCCTCGGGGTTTGGTCATCTGCATCTGGTACATTGCAAACATTTGGGACAATGCAGAGACTCCAAACATTGCGATGGGTTCAGAAAGACCTGACCAATAGTGTTATACACCATGCTTTTTGCAGGTTGTATATTATTTGTTAGTCAATAGTTCTGACTTGCCCACAAATGTTTCTGGTGAAGAAGCATATGATTGCAGATTTATAGGACTTTGGTTAGGCCACATTTAGAGTATTGTGCACAGCTCTGGTAGCCCTAAAACAGGAAGGATGTTGAGGCTTTCGAAATGGTGCAAAGGAGGTTTACCAGAATGATGCCTGGATTAGAGGTTATTAGCAACAGGGAGGAGTTGGACAAACTTGGAATGTTTTCTTGGAAATGCCAGAGGTTGAGGGAAAACCAGATAGAAGTAGAAAAATTATGAGGCGTAGATAGAGATGACAGTCAGAACCTATTTTCAAAGATGGAAATATCAAATATTATAGAGCATAGCTTTAAAGGTGAGAGGAGCAAAATTTAAAGGAGATGTGTGAGATACGTTTTTTTGCGCAGAGGGTGGTATTGGATGACCTTGTCTGGGTTGATGGTGGAGGCAGATTTGATAGTGACATTTCAGAGGTTTTTGGATAGGCACATGGAGAGGGAATGGAGGAATATGGATTATGTGCAGACAGGTAGGAGTATGCCTTGGCATTTTGTTTGGCACACATATTGTGGGGCGATGGGCCTCTTCTTTGTAGTGTACTGGTGTACTGTTCTATCTACATATGCAAGGAAGTGTGGATGCAGCCCAGGCCATTACACAAACTAACCACCCTTCCATTGACTCCATTTATGCCTCACGCTGCCTAGGCAAGGCCACCAGCCTAATCAAGGATGAGTTGCACCTTGGCCATTCCCTCTTCTCCCCTCTCCCATCGGGCAAAAGGTATAGAAGTGTGAAAACGCACACCTCCAGATTCAGGGACAGCTTTTTCCCAGCTGTTATCAGGCAACTGAACCATCCTACGAACAACTAGAGAGTAGTCCTGAACTGCTATCTCTCTCATTGGAGACCCTCAGATTATCTTTGAACTGACTTTAATGGCTTTATCATGCACTAAAAATTATTCGCATTATTCTTTTTATCATGTATCTGTACACTGTGGATCGCTCGATTGTAATCATGTAGAGTCTTTCCACTGACTGATGAGAACACAACAAAAGCTTTTTAACTGTACCTCAGTGACATGAAACTAAACTCAATGTTGTGACACGTTAGGCATCATCTGTGAAACATACAATATTTTGGTTTCTCTTTCCACAGATGCTGTCTGACTTGCTGAATTGTTTTCAGCATTTTTGTTTAATTTTCCCATCTTTTACATATTTTGTTCAATTATTTTTTCAATGTTACACACATTTTACATTTTCATTTGACTCCTTTATATTCTAGTTTAGTTTAGTTTGGATGTTTGTAGACTGAACTGATCTCTGCCCATGGATAATACAATCTTTAACTCTATTTGAATGCTCCTTTTGCAAAGTTTTTTGAGTACATATCTGTGTTCTTTGTGGTTTCTATGAATTAGTGCTTGAAGCAAACGAATGGCCTATTAAGTGGAAAGAGTAATTGTTCATGTGTTCTATCAATGAATCGGAAATGGTCATGATGAATTCCTAAAATATGGTGATAGGTTTGAACTGGATTCTATCCAGTCAATTGCTGGCTGTAATCAATTCAGAAAACGTTTAAATGTTTCTTGTACTGTTTATTTTTAGGGCAAAGTTAAATATTTCCTTTAGAACATATTTATAGTTTCGCCTAGCATTTTATACACATCTTTCCTTCCATTTCCATTCACAGTGCAGTCACAGTTATCTCTCTTCTTATTACACTCTTCCATTCACAGGATTTTAAATCCAGACCTTCTTAGGTTTCAGTTTCTGCTATCATTTAGAGCTTGAAACCCGAGCTTGCCATTGCTGCTTTTATTGTCGGTTTTACTTCATCTCGTCATTACTCCTTTCACAAAGTGTGTTGCCCTGTACCCGAGCTTGGACAAGTCTTCTCAGTTTGCTAAGAAGCTGTCTATAAGCACAAACATTGTCCCATAATGGAGAATCGTTATAGTTACTGATTGTTCTATATATGACTGAAATGAACACATTAACATTTAATGAAGAATGGCCTCTGCATTTTTGGACTTTGTGAACTTGTTTCTCCAGTCTCGCATGTGCTATAGTTTAAGAGTTTAAAAAGTTTGATTCATCCCGAGTTTTGTACCAGCGGTAACCTGCATGCAATGTGTCATAAAAAACGTAAACATGGCATCACTGGCATTTGCAAGAGGTTGCAATAACGGACAGCACAGCCCACGTCGGGCAATGTCTACAACGTGTAAAACACGCCCGTCCCCTGTGAAGTCAGTGAAAGGTCAAATCAGTTGACCTTTCCTAGTCCAATAGTTTGTACCATTTGCAGGTGCTTTGATATAGTGGTCAACAATCTCAGTGCCTAATTAGTACAAATTTCTCTTTGCACAAATAACATAATAAAGAAGTAATATTTCAAAGAGTTAAAATCATCTTGCCCTGGATTTAGTTTTATGATTGATATGTGACTCTTCACTTTATTAACAGTAGCAAATAGCGATCGTTTACAGTAATAGTGATAAAATTAGCCTGCTACTGCTATACGTTCCCCAACTGTTTCCCCTCTGGTTTCTTTTCATAGGCGTAGCTCGTTAAATGATTTTTAAATCGATGCGGTCTTTTTGTTTCGGAAAACAGAAAACGTTTCTCTTATTGCGGACCACTGAGTTCTCTACATCTGTCTATACTCTCGCCGAATCATAACACCACATCGTGTCGACCCTTTACAAGAGTTTTATTGAGATTAAGGACATTTCCCACCCCGGACACTCCCTGTTTGAACTGTTACCGTCAGGCAGACGGTACAGATCTACAAGGACAAGGACAAACAGACTTAAAAATAGTTTTTACCCCACTGCTATAAAGGCACTAAATGTAGCCGCCAAGGAACGCAGGGGCGATACATAATAAGAGACTGTGAAATCGACAGAAGGATGTAGGGTTGGGTGTTTATGCGTGCTATTTTCATGATATTTATTTTAGTTGTTTATCTTTTTTAAAATATTTTACCTTGTATGTATCGTTAGCTTTTAGAAATGTTTGAATGGTGCACTGACTGGCTGACATTTTACAATTTCGTTGTACATGGCTCATGTTACAATGACAATAAAGGAACTATTCTATTCTATTCTATATCCCAGGTAATCAGCAAATCTTTGCCTCTTTGCGATTGAAGATGAATGCAATTCGTGATTTTCATTGCGTTACATTTCTGCCAAGTATGCTTGCGTGGTCAGACGGTAATTTAACCAAATCTGTAATGAGAAAACGCTGTCACCGCCTTCTAGGAAGAATATATTTTAACACAATTTGGCCAATGGTCCCCTTTCTAGTTAAATTCACCAGTGATGAGCTTCGAATGGGATATTTCATTCCCGCCGCCCTGCGGATCCCAGGAGCAGCGTCGCTTCAACTCACCCAGAGGCAGCCCCTCCAAGAGGAAGAGATAACTGGAAAAAAAGTCACTCCGGATGGTTTTGTGGAGGAAGAACGACATGCTGTTGCGGCACATGTCATTGTCCGTTCTGTCCCAGCGCGATTTAAACGCGTGATGGGCTTTTATCCATGCCATCTTTTCTCCCATCTTGTCCGAGAGTTGGGAAGGTCGCTGGATTTTGACGCTCTTCTTCGGTCAGAGTAGCTGTTGATTCGGCTTCTCTGTATTTCAAATAGCTCAGTGCGAATGTTCCGGGTCTCTGCTCCACCTCTTTGCCACTCACTGCCCGTGAAACTGATCAGGCCCCCTGTTCGCAGGGCAGGTGCTGAAAACGCGTTTCTCAATATGAATTATAACCGTTCGCACCAACCAGATCCTTGCACTCGTAAGCTGACCTAATGCAGCCATGTTCTGGAAGACTAAATCCGGGCGTTAAAATAACTTTTAAAGAAGGTATTACCGAGTGTGAAGCTGACACTCAATGTTCCATTGAAAGCTCGTAGGTGTTTCACGCGCCCACAGAAGTTGAACATGAAAATCGTGTGTCACCGGTATGACAGTCAATGTAAGTGCTGTTTATTGGTTTTGCAGTTTCTCAGACGTTCAATGTATGCACATAGACAGCTTCTTAATACAACAAGACCATGGGCCCAGCCTCAATATCCAAGACACGGCCATGTGTGAAAAGGCTTGGGGAGAGAGTAAGTTAATAGCTCTTGTGTTAGAATTGTGCAGGTTGTGACAGGAACCAAAAGCTGAAGATAAAGAAAGCTGATTGATTCTATCTGTAGGACTGGGTGGGCCCTGACCTGCTGGATGTGTAAAAAGCTATGCCACTTGCTGGCAACATGTCAAACTTCATAAGGGCGGGCATCATCACCCTCATCTACAGTCAAAATGGAGAGAAGGATGACTTCAGGAATTGTCAACCCATCTCACTGTTAAATGTGAATTATAAGATCCTGCCCAAGGCCATCATCAAATCAGCTCTGGGACAGGTGACCCATCCAGACTAGTCCTGTGCTGTACTTGGTGGGAAGATCTTGGGCAATTGTATACTGCTCAGGGACACCTATGCTAATGTGCAGGACAGAGGGCTGGACATCTATCTGGTCAGTTTGGATAGGATCTCCAAAATAGGCTTTGGGGTGGGTATCAGAAACTGGATCCAACTGTTCTACAAAAATATTAATTGTGCAGTCCAAATCGAAATGGAAAGCTTCCTAATTAGGTTTGGAGTTAGTCAGGGTTGCCGTAGTTAATTATGTTTTTGATCCATATGCCAAATCATCGATTGATACAGTGCGCCAGCAGACCTTTTGTCCCACTGAGTCATCGCCAAGCATCAACCATCCATCCTATAAACACCCAACCTGGACTACCGTCTCCAAAAGACCATCTGCCACTTAAACACCCAACCCGGACTACCGTCTCCAACAGACCATCTGCCACTTAAACACCCAACCCGGACTACCGTCTCCAACAGATCATCTGCCACTTAAACACCCAACCCGGACTACCGTCTCCAACAGACCATCTGCCACTTAAACACCCAACCCGGACTACCGTCTCCAACAGACCATCTGCCACTTAAACACCCAACCCGGACTACCGTCTCCAACAGACCATCTGCCACTTAAACATCGTGGTTTCCAGCTCCGTTTCCAGACCTCCCAATTCGGACTCAACCCGGACTACCGTCTCCAACAGACCATCTGCCACTTAAACAACCGAACTTATCTCTACCTACCTCGACTCCATCCTATCCCCCCTGGTTAAATCCCTCCCCACCTACGTCCAAGACACCTCACACGCTCTCCATCTCCTGGATAACTTCCGGTTCCCAGGCCCCCACTCCCTCATTTTCACCATGGATGTCCAGTCACTCTACACTTCCATCCCCCACAAGGATGGTCTCGAAGCCCTCCGTTTCTTCCTCGACCGTAGAACCAGCCAATCCCCATCGACCAACACTCTCCTCCGCCTAGCAGAGCTGGTTCTTACCCTCAACAACTTCTCCTTTGACTCCTCCCACTTCCTCCAAACCAGAGGCGTAGCTATGGGCACTCGCATGGGCCCTAGCTACGCCTGCCTCTTTGTCGGGTACGTCGAACAATCCCTGTTCCAGACGTACACTGGCCCCATCCCCGAACTCTACCTCCGCTACATCGACGACTGCATTGGTGCTACCTCTTGCACCCATGCAGAACTCACTGACTTCATACACTTCACCTCCAATTTCCATCCTGCCCTTAAATATACCTGGACTATCTCTGACATCTCCCTCCCATTTCTGGACCTCACCATCTCCATCACAGGAGAAAAACTAGTGACGGACATTTATTACAAGCCCACCGACTCGCACAGCTATCTGGACTACACTTCTTCCCACCCGGTCCCCTGCAAAAAGTCTATTCCCTACTCCCAATTCCTCCGTCTACGCCGCATCTGCGCCCGGGATGAGGTGTTTCAGACTAGGGCTTCCGAGATGTCCTCGTTTTTCAGAAAACGGGGCTTCCCCTCCTCCATTATAGATGAGGCTCTCACTAGGGTCTCTTCTACATCCCGCAGCTCCGCTCTTGCTCCCCATCCGCCCACTCGCAACAAGGACAGAATCCCCCTCGTTCTCACCTTCCACCCCACCAGCCAGCGGATCCAACATATCATCCACCAACATTTCCGTCACCTACAACAGGACCCCACCACTGGCCATATCTTCCCATCCCCTCCCCTCTCTGCGTTCCGCAGAGACCGTTCCTTCCGCAACTCTCTGGTCCACTCGTCCCTACCCAAACCACCCTAACCCCGGGCACTTTCCCTTGCAACCGCACGATATGCAACACCTGTCCCTTTACCTTCCCTCTCAACTCCATCAAAGGACCCAAACAGTCTTTCCAGGTGAGACAGATGGTCACCTGCACCTCCTCCAACCTCATCTATTGCATCCGCTGCTCTAGATGTCAACTTATCTATATCGGCGAAACCAAGCGCAGGCTCGGCGATCGCTTCGCTGAACATCTGCGCTCGGTCCGCATTAACGCAACTGATCTCCTGGTGGCCCAGCACTTTAACTCCCCCTCCCATTCCCAGTCTGACCTCTCTGTCAAGGGCCTCCTCCAGTGCCATAGTGAGGCCCGCCGGAAATTGGAGGAGCAGCACCTCATATTTCGCCTGGGCAGTTTGCGGCCCGGTGGTATGAACGTCGACTTCTCCAACTTCAGATAGCTCCTCTGTCCCTCCCTTCCCCTCCTCCTTCCCAGATCTCCCTCTATCTTCCTGTCTCCACCTATATCCTTCCTTTGTCCCACCCCCGACATCAGTCTGAAGAAGGGTCTCGACCCGAAACGTCACCCATTCCTTCTCTCCCGAGATGCTGCCTGACCTGCTGAGTTACTCCAGCATTTTGTGAATTAATCCTATAAATCCCGACTATTTTATTCTCCCCACATTACTATAAACTCCCCCCAGATCCTAACACTCACTTACACACTGGAGAAATTTACAAAGGCCAATGATCCTACTATCTCTCTTCTTGGGATGTGGAAGGAAACCAGAGCATGCAGAAGAAACCCTCCTGATCATATGGAAAATAAGTAAACTCGACACAGACGGCACCCATAGTTAGGATTGAACCTTGGTCTCTGGTGATGTGTTTTGTGGGTCACACCAACACAATTTATTCCTTGCATGTTCATTTGAAGATGCCATCGACATTAAGTCGTGTGGCCCATGGACTATGGATTGTGATACTCTGTTCTAGACATGATTTTTTTTCACATTCACTTTGAACTTTCTGCTCCAAGGAGAACATTTGCAGGTTATTGAATCTATTTATATAATTGAATTTTCGCATCTCCTGGACTGCACAAAATCTGTTCTGCATTTTTCTCCAGACACTTAACATCTCTCCCATGATGCCTGTGGCCAGGAATGCCAGGTCAAATCAGTATTTTGCAGGCATTCAACATAACCATGCTGCTTTTCTGTGCTCTGCATCAGTTTGACCCTGTGTGCTTCTTTTAAAAACACTGTCAATATCTCCTGCCATTTTCATATTTTAGCAGACAGTTCACGTACACACATCCTCTGTTTATGCACACATTTTAGAATTGAATACATATTATAATGTTTATCCATGTCCTTCCTAATAATATAAATAACTTGGTGTTTTCCTTCTTTACGTTTCAGCCAAAGATATCTGTATTTTCCACCTGGCAAAGTCCTCTTGAAATCTATTGTTAATCACCTCAACGTTTACCTCCTTCCAAGTATAGGTCAACGTTTATTTACATCTTTCTGAGCTTCCTTGGTGTCCTCAGGGAAAAATCAGGGAAAATCCATCCTGCTTAATTATCAACCCAATCTTCCACACAAAAATGTAAGATAGGGCATAATATTTTTAAAATAAAACACTTACCAATAATCTGTACTCTTATGATCAATGGTTATGTCAACCAACTCAACTCCAGATTTCATTACAGTTTGGTCCAAGCATGGACTCATCGACTAAATTCCATATGTGAGTTGAGTAAGACATTATCAGCCCTCCACTCACTCTGCAACAACCCTGACTTAGTCATCAAACCCGCTGACAAGGGAGGTGCCGTGGTAGTCTGGCGCGCTGATCTCTCAGCCAGACGACAACTCTCAGACACCTCCTCCTATTTACCCTTGGACCATGACCCCACCGACGAGCACCAGATCTTAATCACTAACACTATCACTGATCTCACCAATTCCGGCGCTCTGCCCTCTAATGCCTCCAACCTTATCGTTCCCCAGACCTGCACGGCCCGATTTTACCTTCTCCCTAAAATCCACAAACAGAACTGTCCTGGCAGACCCATTGTTTCTGCCTGTTCATGTCCCACCGAATTAATTTCCACCTACCTCAACTCCATCCTATCCCCCCTGGTCATATCCCTCCCCACCTATGTCCAAGACACCTCACACTCTCTCCGTCTCCTCAATAACTTCCGGTTTCCAGGCCCCCACTCCCTCATCTTTACCATGTATGTCCAGTCACTCTACACCTCCATCCCCCACAAGGATGGTCTTGAAGCCCTCCGTTTCTTCCTCAACCATAGAACCAGCCAATCTCCATCTACTAACACTCTCCTCCGCCTAGCAGAGCTGGTCCTGACCCTCAACAACTTCTCCTTTGACTCCTCCCACTTCCTCCAAACCCGAGGCGTAGCTATGGACACTGGCATGAGCCCTAGCTATGCCTACCTCTTTGCTGGGTACGTCGAACAATCCCAGTTCCAGACATACACTGGCCCTATCCCCGAACTCTACCGTTGCTACATTGACGACTGCATTGGTGCTACCTCTTGTACCCATGCAGAACTCACTGACTTAATACATTTCACCACTAATTTCCATCCTGCTCTTAAATATACTTGGACCATCTCTGACATCTCCCAACCATTTCTGAATCTCACCATCTCCATCATAGGAGATAGACTAGTGACTGACATCTACTATAAACACACTGACTCCCACAGCTATCTGGACTACACTTCTTCCCACCCTGTCTCCTGCAAAAAGTCGATCACCTACTCCCAATTCCTCTGTCTACACCGCATCTACGCCCAGGATGAGATGTTTCACACTAGGGCATCAGAGATGTCCTCATTCTTTAGGAAACGGGGCCTCCCCTCTTCCATTATAGATAAGGCTCTCACTAGGGCCTCCTCTATATTCCACAGCTCCGCTCTTGCTCCCCTTCCCCCCATTCGTAACAAGGATAGAGTCCCCCTTGTCCTCACCTTCCACCTCATCAACCAGCGTATACAACAAATCATCCTCCAACATTTCCGTCACCTCCAACGGGATCCCACTACTGGCCACATCTTCCCATCTCCTCCCCTTTCTGCTATCTGCAGAGACCGTTCCCTCCGTAACTCCCTGGTCCACTTGTCCCTTTCTACCCAGGCACTTTCCCCTGCAACCGCAGGAGATGCAACACCTGTCCCTTTACATCCCCCCTCGACCATCCAAGGACCCAAACAGTCTTTCCAGGTGAGGCAGAGGTTCATCTGCACCTCCTCCAACCTCATCTATTGTATCCTCTGTTCCAGATGTCAACTTCTCTACATCGGCGAGACCAAACGCAGGCTTGGCGATCGTTTCATTCAACACCTTCACTCAGTCCGCCTTAACCAACCTGATCTCCCGGTGGCTCAGCACTTCAACTCCCCCTCCCACTCCCAGTCTGACCTTTCTGTCATGGGCCTCCTCCAGTGTCATAGTGAGGCCCACTGCAAATTGGAGGAACAACGCCTCATATTTCGCTTGGGCAGCTTACACCCCAGCGGTATGAACATTAACTTCTCCAACTTTAGGTAGTCCCTGCTTCCCCTCTCTCCCCTCCCCCTTCCCAGTTCTTCCACTGTCTTCCTGTCTTCTACCACATGCTTTCTTTGTCCCGCCCCCCCTGACATCAGTCTGAAGAAGGGTCTCGACCGAAACGTCACCCATTCCATCTCTGCAGAGATGCTGCCTGACCTGCTGAGTTACTCCAGCATTTTGTGATACCTTGACAATATGCTTGGTCAATTCAGGAGCTCAAATTTCTAGCACTTCTGATGAAGGGTCTTTGACCTTAAATATTAACATTATATCTCTTTCCAAAATGGTTGCCTAACCCACGGAGTGCTTTCAGCCTTTTAAAAAAGTTTTTACCTCCAGCATAAAAGTCACAATGTTATTGAGTTGCATAGCTGTTGCTGTAAGAACAACTGCTCTTAGTTGTTTCTTGATATCACATGGAGTGAATTGAATTGGTAGACAATGATCTTCTATGATTATTGGAATTCTAGGATGAAGCAGAGATAGATTATCCAGTTAGCCCTTCTGGCTGAAGATGGTTGCAGATTCTGCAATCTATTCTTTTCCACTCACATGCATGTCTACATTATCATAGAGAAAAATATATATTTGAAGTCTTCACCTAGTTGCTGCTGAGTTATCCATCATTATTCATAACTGGATGTATCAGAGCAGATCTTGATATGTTTTTGGTTCTATGCTATAACACCTATGGTGATGTCTCATTGTCAGCTGTGCCTGGCGAACTACAAATAAATATATGGATAAAAGTAATCAGATGTAGGCATTACATAGAATTCTATAAATTAACTGACTGATTATTGGAAAACAGAAATAATACATGGGCATCCTTTTTAGTGTGAGCTTTCTCATTAAAAGCTTATGATCCAAACAGTGTCATTTTATTTAGCAACTAGACCAAGTGGACCCGTTGGGCCCAAACCTCTCCTGCATTGGTGCAGCACCCTCTCCTCCCTGTCCCCTCCCCTCCCCTCCCCTCCTCCCCTACTCCCCTCCTCCTCCCCTCCTCCCCCTCCTCCCCCTCCTCCCCTCCTCCCCCTCCTCCCCTCCTCCCCCTCCTCCCCCTCCCCCCTCCTCCCCCCCTCCCTGCCCTCCACTTCCCCTTCCCCCCACTCCATCCCCCTCAACCTCCCTTATCCTCCCTCCTCCCTCCCCCTCCTCCCTCCCTCCCTCCCTCCCTCTCCTCCCTAGGAGATAGATTTAAACTTTAAAATGTGAATAACTAAAATTATAACACCGATTTCAATGAAACTTCTTTCATTAACACCAAAGGGACGACGGTGAGCAAGGTGGGCCTAAAATCGTCGCGCTATCGTGTACCGTTTTGGCTGTAGTTCAGGAACAAACAAACAAATGAGAGTTTCAGTATATAGTTATTTTGTTTTGAGGCAACTGGCATGTGTGGGAAAAAATGTTTGCATAATAGCTACAGGGACTATAGTATTCCCTGGTGATATTTCATTCAGATCTTCTATGCTACCCAGCATCTTAAGTTGATCACTACTTGGACTTTGGTTATGCTGCCTATGAGTTCCATAAAATTCTGCCACAAGAACACTAATATAATTATGATTGATTGTGTTTTGTTTTGGTCATGGATTATTCCCAAGTTTTTTAATATAAGTAAACAGGTCCACGCCGATTTTCCGGCAACTAATCATTCGGCGTCTCCTTTAATCTGAACAAAATGACGAGAGCGCATTTGACCCCCCCCCCCGAAGTCCCCCCAAAAATGTGGTGCCAAAGCCGGTTAAGGTGGACGATCTCGACCTCATCGGGACTTCCGTGCCGATTTATTCACAAAATGCTGGAGTAACTCAGCAGGTCAGGCAGCATCTTGGGAGAGAAGGAATGGGTGACGTTTCGGGTCGAGATTTCAGACTGATGTCAGGGGGGCGGGACAAAGGAAGGATATAGGTGGAGACAGGAAGATAGAGGGAGATCTGGGAAGAAGGAGGGGAAGGGAGGGACAGAGGAACTATCTAAAGTTGGAGAAGTCGATGTTCATACCACTGGGCTGCAAACTGCCCAGGTGAAATATGAGGTGCTGTTCCTCCAATTTCCGGTGGGCCTCACTATGGCACTGGAGGAGGCCCATGACAGAAAGGTCAGACTGGGAATGGGAGGGGGAGTTGAAGTGCTCGGCCACCGGGAGATCAGTTTGGTTAATGCGGACCGAGCGTAGGTGTTCAGCGAAGCGATCGCCGAGCCTGCGCTTGGTTTCGCCGATGTAAATAAGTTGACATCTAGAGCAGCGGATGCAATAGATGAGGTTGGAGGAGGTGCAGGTGAACCTTTGTCTCACCTGGAAAGACTGTTTCGGTCCTTGGATGGAGTTGAGGGGGGAGGTAAAGGGACAGGTGTTGCATCTCGTGCGGTTGCAGGGGAAAGTGCCCGGGGTTGGGGTGGTTCCGTGCCGATTGGTGGGTCGAATGTGCCCCTGGAACTCTGGCTTGGGCGAAGCTGGCATATCGGTTCCCACAGCCGCTTGCTGAGGCTGACATTACGGGCTGGTATCTTGGTCCTTTGGCAGCCTAGGCGGACCTCGCCAGTACTGTTTCAATCCTCTCGGAGGCTATGACCTCTGTTGGCCCGGCAAAATGGGTAATCCAGAAAGGCTCTGCTCTGGGACCAAGGGTACTGGAAAATCAGTGGTGGACCTGTAGATAAATTATCAGACGAAATGTGTAGGAAGGAACTGTAGATGCTGGTTTCCACCAAGGGTAGATGTAAAATGCTGGAATAACTCAGCGGGACAGACAGTAACTCTGGAGAGAAGGAATGGATGACGGTTGAGACCCTTCTTCAGACTGCGAGTCAGGGGAGAGGATAACAAAATATGGAAGGGTACAAAGAACCTTATATGAAACCCAGCAAATAACCTTATAACAGCGGAAGATGGAGAGAATAATAGCTTGGATGAGATTTGCGTGGATTTTACTCACTGTGCTTAATATTTCCCAAATCAGTTGGGCATTCCTTTAGTCTGACAGCACATTTGGGAACATTTTGCTGGAGCTGCCATCCAAATGCAAATAATTTCGGTGCATTTGTCCACTCGGAGTGGAAGTGTGGCGCCGTGGCCTATGGGCGGCGCTGGAGGCGGAGTGGCGCCGCTGTTCCGACCCTCGGGCTCGGCTCGGCTCCGCCCTTCCGCCGCTCGGATTGTGGGGCGGTTGCACTTGTCACAGGCAACCGGGCCGGAGATGC
Source organism: Rhinoraja longicauda (assembly GCF_053455715.1). Lineage (NCBI taxonomy): Eukaryota > Metazoa > Chordata > Chondrichthyes > Rajiformes > Arhynchobatidae > Rhinoraja > Rhinoraja longicauda. The sequence goes on from NC_135963.1 coordinate 46,151,420, forward strand.
GAAGGTGGTGCCGGTGAATAAAACAGCAAACAAAGCCTAAGGACACGGCTTCGAGGTGAAGCCGAGCGGCAGCGGCCAGGAGAGATGCAGTCGGAGGATGCTCGCTATCTGAAGAGGTGGGTGCTGGGGCTGGGGCTGGGGCTGGGGCTAGCGAGGGCGGCAGCGGCAGCGGCAGCGCTCTGACTGTGCGATGGCCGGGTCGCCGTTGTCTTGTCAACGGCCAGGCAGGGCTGGGCCCTGCAGCCCGAGGCCGCTCACACTGCACTTGTTCTGTGTCTGGGGGGCCACTGCTGCGTTTAAGGTGGCTGTTCCTGTTCAGGTTTTCTGGACAAGTGGCACAAACGAGCAAAAAATGTAAATTTCTGTGTCGGAAGGAACTGCAGGCAGATGCTGGTTTGCAACGAAGATAGACACAACATGCTGGAGTAACTCAGCGGGACAGGCAGCATCTCTGGATGGGTGGCCCTTCTTCAGTCTGAGCTCGGTCTAAAGAAGGAGCTCAGCCCGAAACGCCACCCATTCCTTCTCTCCATGTAAATTTCAGTGTCTAGTTGACAGACTTGACTTGAAACATCACATCGATTTCTTCTTCCGCTGACTGTCCGTGTTTGCAGCATCATCTTCCACTGTGTGTGTTTGCAGCGTTTTATGTTTCTCCTTCATGTTTTCATTGTTTTGCTCGAACATCCATTTCATAGTGTTATTTAAGTTTGTCATTACTTTTTCTGAAAACCAGCTGCCTGATTTTGTCACCCCATTCTTCATTTAGCTCTACGGTACCCAAGGGAAACAAGACCTTCCACTTGTTCCGCTTGAATGTTATCATCTTTGATTTTTTTTTGCCTTCCTACTGAGATAAATAAACGTTGTCGCCTTAATGGTTATGGGCAGGCCATCTATTCTTTGACTTTCATAACTGGTTTCCTAACACGGTTTCCTCGTGTTTCATGTTGATTCTTGGTATCTGTTTTTATCTTTGCCTTCCATTTTATCAGCTTCTTCCAGTCGAGCTATTCTCATGACATATCCCTGATGCGTAGGGTGAACCTGTATGGTGATAAGATGCAGTACCACTTCATTACTTTTCCAATATTGAACCATTTTTTCTGCATTGTGTCTGCATTGTCCACTTTGTTGTCTTTTGTATATTGTGGGGACTCTTCAGAAGAATCATTAGTTATTCAGGACCATCAGCCTTTTCCTTATAAAATAAAATTTGAGATTCAATTGGATTAATGTTCCCAGCAAGTGGAAGGTATAATCCAGTGAATCTCCCTTGTTTCTCTAAAACCAGGTTGCGTTTTAACTTGTGTGGGGAAAAAAAAGTACAGATGCTGGTTTAAATCGAAGGTAGACACAAAATGCTGGAGTAACTCAGCAGGTCAGGCAGCATCTCGGGAGAGAAGGAATGGGTGACATTTCGGGTCGACACCCTTCTTCAGACTGATGTCAGGGGAGGGGGCGGGACGAAGATAGGATGTAGTCGGAGACAGGAAGAATAGTGGGAGAACTGGGAAGGGGAGGGGTAGAGAGGGGAAGCAGGGACAACATGAAGTGGGAGAAGTCAATGTTCATAACCGCTGGGGTGTAAACTGCCCAAGTGAAATATGAGGTGCTCTTACTCCAATTTGTGCTGGGCCTCACTGTGACAATGGAGGAGGCCCAGGACAGAAAGGTCAGGTTGGGAATGGCAGGGGGAGTTGAAGTGCTGAGCCACCGGGAGATCAGGTTGGTTGTGTCGGTCTGAGCGGAGGTCACCGGGGGATCAGGTTGGTTGAGTCGGTCTCAGCGAAACAATCGCCGAGCCTGCGCTTGGTCTCGCCGATGTAGTGATGTTGACATCTGGAACAGTGGATACAATAGATGAGGTGGAGGAGGTGCAGGTGAACCTCTGCCTCACCTCAAAAGACTGTTTGGGACCTTGGATGGAGTCAAAGGGAGAGGTAAAAGGACAGGTGTTGCATCTCCGGCGGATGAGGCTCTCATTTGGGTCTCCTCAATATTCCACAGCTCCGCTCCTGTTCCCCCTCCCCCAATTCATAACAAGGATAGAGTCCCCCTTGTCCTCGCCTTCCACCCCATCAGCCATCGCATACAACAAATCATCCTCCAACATTTCCGCCACCTCCAACGGGATCCCATTACTGGCCACATCTTCCCATCTCCACCCCTTTCTGCTTTCCGCAGAGATCGTTCCCTCTGAAACTCACAGGTCCACTCGTCCCTTCCCACCCAAACCACCCCCTCCCCAGGCACTTTCCCCTGCAACTACAGGAAATGCAACACTCTCCCTTTACCTCCCCCATCGACTCCATCCAAGGACCCAAACAGTCTTTCCAGATGAGGCAGAGGTTCACTTGCACCTCCTCCAACCTGATCTATTGTATCCGCTGTTCCAGATGTCAACTCTACATCAGTGAGACAAAGCACAGGCTCGGCGATCGTTTCGCTGAACACCTTCGCTCAGTCCGACTTAACCAACCTGATCTCCCGGTCGCATAAGCACTTCAACTCCCCCTCCCATTCCCAATCTGACCTTTCTGTCCTGGGCCAAGGAAGGCCCACCGCAAATTGGAAGAACAGCACCTCGTATTTCGCCTGGGCAGTTTACACCCCAGCGGTTTGAACATTGACTTCTCCCACTTTAGATAGTCCCTGCTTCCCCTCTCTATCCCCTCCCCCTTCCCAGTTCTCCCACTATTCTTCCTGTCTCCGACTACATCCTATCTTTGACCAGCCTCCTCCCCTGACATCAGTCTGAAGAAGGGTCTTGACCCGAAACGAATGGTCTCGATTCCTTCTCTCCCGAGATGCTGTTTGACCCGCTGAGTTACTCCAGCATTATGTGTCTACCTTTGAGTTTTAACTTGCATGTTTAGACTATTATTCTGGTGTTGCTTTAAAAGAAGACTAACCAGGATGTGAAAATATATTGTTGGCACATGAAAGGTGAAGATGAGTTTACTTTTGGAGCGTGCATGGTGAAGCAGGCTCAAGGGGCCGAGTTGCTGCCTCCTGCGCCATGCATGTGCCATCGAAGTGGAACCATGCTTTTGACCAGCTTCACCTTTTGATCACATGATATGCAAGGACATTCAATGAAGATTTCAGCATCCCCACACAAAATATTGTGGATAAACTTCAGCAATTTAAAAAAAACTAGAGCTTTGGAATTTTAGGTGCTAATTCCATTGTTATATTAATTTCATTGTGGTTTATGCTGGTTTTGGAAAAAACTGCTTCTACAGGAATATGAATGGGGAGAGACGGCTTTATTTTGGTTAATTTCTGCTGAAATATCTCTTTTGAACTGAAGTTAAAAAAAGAAGTCCAACAGAGATTATTAACCTGTACTCACCAGCTTTCCTTTTTTAAATTTTAATCTGAATATTAAAAATAGTTAATTGCATTTCATTGACAAAATTATGATAAGATGCATAATACATCCAAATATAGTAACTTAATGTGAGAACTGTCTTAGAAACTTAGAAAATAGGTGCAGGAGGAGGCCATTCCGCCCTTTGAGCCAGCACTGCCATTCATTGTGATGTAGTGGGCATGTGTTTTGCACTATTATGATTAGCTGATATTACAGTTATTACTGTGTGTTACTGATTATATATTTTTCGTGTGTTATTGCATTAAATTGGCCTGTTAACTGCAGCAAGCAGGAATTTCACTGTTCAGTTGTTGGTACATATGACAGTTAAATACACTTGACCCTCTTAATCTGTGAAACCAGTTGAAGTATTGGGCCAAAGCTGTTTTGCAGCACAAATGATTCTGCATTTCTATGGTGGAATCATTTAGGGATGAAGGTAAAAAAAATATTTTGTGTGTTATTGTTGCATAGTTACCCAAATTGGAAGTGTGTGGTTTTGGACCCCACTGTAGAAGTTGGAGTATATAATCTGATTCAATTTTTCAGTGCAGTACTGAGGGAGAGTACAATGTCAAGGGTGTCATTTTTCATAGGCTCATTCTTTCATTGTCCCTCCCTCACCTAGAGAGATGGAACTCCCTCTAGAATCGTCCCTGCTTGTTTCATGTTACACCTTTTTATAAAAGTCCACCTTTTGAATCGATTGTTAAACCTATGATCACCCTCTTTTAACTTCTCATTCTATGGCCTGGTGTGATCAATATATTTTTCTTTATTTCTTTCCACCCATCCCATAACTTCTCTATTCTTTGAGGTGTTATATAGGTACAGATTGTTGCTGCTGTTCTTTGTTATATACAGGTATACTCTGCAGGATAGGCAATATTCCTGTTTATTTTGGATCTGTTTTTCATTTTATTAGTTCCATGTTTAACATTTTTGTGATCATCATGGTGGATATTGCACACTGCCAATGGAAATTAATCTCTCTTTTGTGATCTATTTGTATTATTCAAATGTTCATTGTATTTGCTCTTTGGCAAGTTTGACCCTTGATCTAAACTAGTATCAAGTAATTGAATTAAAGATTGTGGAAGGAAAAAGTAAGAATTTAAAACTTGGGATATAACTGAGCAGGGGTAAATCATAAAGGATTTGCTGCTTCAGATGGAGAATAATTAGGTGGTTGATCTTCTGGTTTTGAAGAAATATATTTAATTCTTGCAAAAAGTAAAATTGCATGCTGTCGTGGATGGCATTGTCATTGGGTGGCAATTCCTGGGATTTCCCATTCTGTTCTTTTTCTGTGAATTGGTGTTTTGTGTGGAGTGTAGGACATGAAGACCTGTTTGGATTAGGTTCATATTACAGAGTATTAACTCCAATCATTGAAGGAGTTAACACCACAATTTTAATCATGAAGTGGGACAATTAATTTAAAATGGAGGAACAATTAGTGGGTTTTCCATTTGTGTAAAGTTAATTTTTTTTCCCCTTTCAACATCTCATTCCAAGGCACAAGCAAAAAAGCGGTTGAGATTTTAAAAAACTTGATCCTAATTTTATTTATTTGAATGTGCCACGTATAAACGTGAAATAGATGATCAATACGAAAAGACCATTAGGGCTTGTATACCATGATATTCTAGGACATGTGCAGGATACATTTGGGCTTCTGCTCAAAGGATTGATGCAAATGTTCAAAATGATTTGTTGTCTTGTTTGTAAAGTAGGATTTGATTGAAAGATGCAGCATGGAAATAGGCCTTTGGCCCACTGTGTCCACAACGACCATTGATTACCCATTCACACTAGTTATCTATTTCCTACACACGAGGGGCAATTTACAGCAGCCAATTAACCTACAGATCTTCACAGTGTTGGGATTTGGGGGGTAACCAGAACATCTGGAGGAAATCCACATGATCACAAGGAGACCCTGCAAACTCTGCACAGACAGCACTTAAGGTCAGGACAGGTCACTGACGTTGTGAGTCAGCACCTCTACCAGCTTTGCTGCTGTGCCGATCCTCTTTCTCCACCCCTCCCCACCCCACTGTTGAGGCTGTTTGAGTTACAGAAATTCGAACTTACATAATTCACAAATTGTTCCAGCACTTGCTACAAATACGTTGTAGCAGGTGCGCAAAATGGGCCCGGAATGAAGGCGAGGAGCCAAGCAAATTCCGTAAAGGCTTTTATTTCTAGCAGCATACTACTCTCCGCTTCAGTGAGAGACTGAAGACTACTCACCGGCGGGTGCACAAGCCGACCGGATCATGTACGCAGGTCAGCCGACACAGGGGCCGGCGAAGGCAGAGGTGGAGTGGGCCGAGGAGGAGGACCTCGCCGAGGCTGGGCAACCTGGTCGATGTCCAGATGTGCCGGCTTTAACCGGTCGACCGACACAGTCTCCCTCTGGCCCCCCTTGTCCAGCACAAAGGTGGTAGGACCATGCTCCAGCACCCGGAACAGGCCCTCGTACGGCCTCTGGAGCAGCGTCCGGTGTGCATCATGGCGCAGGAAGACGAGGGACAGTCATGGAGAGCCGAAAGGCCGATGGCGAGATGTCGGCACGGGCGCGAGGTTCCCTACTCGCTCGCGGAGGCGCTGTAGGGTGGATGGGGGTGGCTACTGTTGCCCTGGTGCCGATGGCACAAACTCACCGGGCACCGTGAGCGGTGATCCGTAAACGGGCTCCGCCGAGGATGAGCCCAAGTCCTCCTTGGGGGCGGTCCGGATGCCCAACAGGACCCACGGTAGAGTCGTGCCTTCAGTGCGGGCTTGATTGCCGGTGGAACCTCTCTACCAGGCCGTTTGCCTGCGGGTGATACGCCGTATTGTGGTGTAGCTGCACGCCCAACAGGTGGGCCATCGAGGACCAGCGCTCAGAGGTGAACTGTGGCCTACGGTGGGAGGAGATGTCCACTGGCCCCCCAAAGCAGGCAATCCAGTGCGCGGACAGTGCACGAGCGCACGTCGCCGTCAAGGTATCGGTCAGCGGAATGGCTTCCGGCCACCGCGTAAAACGGTCCACCACAGTGAGGAGGTGGGTGACGTCGCGAGACGGTGGACGATGGCTCACGATGTCCATGTGCACGTGGTCGAACCGCTGGTGTGGTATGCAGAATCGCTGGAGAGGTGCCCGGACATGTCGTTGCATTTTTGCCGTCTGGCAAGGGATGCTTGCGCAGGCCGTGCCACATGAAACGGGCGGCCACAAACGCTGTTGTCGCCCGGATGGAAGGGTGGGCCAGGCCGTGGATGACATTGAATACCTACCGACGCCAGGCGCCAGGGACGATGGGCGGCCAAATTGGTGGCCAGACGAGAGGTCGCAGAGCAACGTTGTCCCCGCTGGACCGAATGCCACCTACTCCAGTTGTAGGCCGGAAATGGCAGTCCTGGAGGCAGACATCTCACTGTCCTCCCGCTGAGCCGTTGCCAGGGTGGTGTAAACAATCCCCGGTGCTACGTCCAGGACGGCATTGATGGTGGGGCGGGACAGTGCATCGATGACCCGGTTCTCCTTCCCCTCGACGAAGCAGATGGAGGTGGTGAATTCCGATAAGAATGCCAGCTGACACGGGTCTGACATCTTCGCGAAGGCGAAAGTGAGGGGCTTATGGTCGGTGTAGGCAGTGAATGGGCGGCCTTCCAGAAAATAGCGGAAGTGCCGAACAGCCAGGCTCAGGGCGAGCAGTTCGCGATCGAACGCGCTGTAAATCTTCTGGGCGCTCTTTAACTGCCTGCTGAAAAAGTCCAGTGGGTGCCAGCACCCGGCTGTGAACTGTTCTAGTACCGCACCAACTGCCTTCTCCGATGCATCCACCGTCAGGATGGACGGGCAACCCTTTTGCAGGAGTACTAACATCGTTGCCTGTGCGAGGGCTTCCTTCACCTCGTTTAACGCAGACACTGCCTCGTTGTGCCACTGCACCTCCTTCCGTTTACCCGCCTGGAGCTGGAACAATGGTCGCATAATTCGTGCCGCAGCGGGCACGAAGCGGTGATAGAACGCAACCATCCCCACAAACTCCTGCAGGCCACGCACCGTTGAAGGACGCTGGATGGCCTCGACCTTCTCCGGGAGTGGAACAGCACCCCGTGGGGTCACGCGATGCCCGAGGAAGTCGATGGAGGTGAGTCCGAATCGGCACTTCTCGAGGTTGATTGCCAGGCCGTGCTTGTCGAGCCGCTGACAGAGCTGCTGGAGATGTGAGCAGTGCTCTTATCGGGAGTGGCTCGCCACGAGGATGTCGTCGTGGTAGACGAAGACGAACCCAAGCCCACAGTACACCCAGTCCATCAGGCGTTGAAAGGTCTGTGCGGCGTTTTTGAGGCCGAAAGGCATCCTCAAGAATTCAAGAAGACCGAATTGTGTGATTATTGCTGCTTGGGGATGTTGTCCGGGTGGACCGGGATTTGATGATAACCCCGCACCAGGTCCACCTTCGAGAAGAATTTGGCCCCCACCAGGCGTGCATTGAAGTCCTGGATATGGGGAACGGGATACAGGTCCGCGATGGTCAAGTTGTTAAGCTCCCGGTAGTCACCACACGGCTGCCAACCGCCGCTCGCCTTGGGGACCATGTGGAGCGGGGAAGCCCAAGGGACAACATGGTGCGAAACTCCTCCCGGGTGATGTGGAGTCTGTCGGGCGGGAGTCAGCGAGCACGGGCTTGGAGCCGGGGGCCGGTGGCCTGGATATTGTGACTCGCCCCGTGCTTGGGACTCGTGGTGCGGAACTGGGGAGTCAGAATACCGGGGAGGTCTTCCAACACCTGTGCGTATTGATTGTCGACCCCCGACACCGGGTCCCGAGGCGGCGCTGCAGATACGACCGAGCGCAGGGAGATGGGCCGAGCGTCTCGGAGTGGATCAGGTGCTCCCGCTGGACATCTATAAGGAGGGAGTGAGCCCGGAGGAAGTCCGCGCCCAACAATGGTTGGGAGACCTCCGCGATGGTAAATGGCCAGGTGAAATGGCAGGCTCCGAAGATGAGCGGGACTGGTCTTAATGGAGCGGTCGTTTGCCATGGTGAGCGTGGCCCCCCGCCTACCAGAGCGGATGTCCAACGCTGTAGGGGGGAGGACACTCGGCTCTGTCCCTGTGTCGACCAGGAAGCGACTCCCGGATCGCCGATCCCAGGTGAAGAGGTGGTGAATCTGGCCGGCCGCCACAGCGACTACTGGCGACCGGCCCCGGCGTTTCCCAGATACGTATAGGGCTGGCAACACTGACGGGCTGCAGCGCCCCAGCGCTGGTGTAAAAAGCACCAGCACCCCCTGCTGGGGCCCCCGGAGCCTGCTGGGGCGGGGCTGCCAAGGGTGAACGCGCGGCCGACGCGAAGGGCGATCGCTCGGGCCTTTGGGGTGCGGCCGCAACTCTATCCACGGCTTCCCCGCCCTCATGAACAAACTCGGGCACCGCAGGGCCACCGGCCAGCGCATTCACCTCCCTCCGTCGCGCCATCCACAGTATGTCGGCGAGCCTGCCGAGCGCTCGGGGGTCGGTGAAAGAGGCCTCGGCGAGCTGCGGGCGGATGTCATCCGTCAGCTGCTGCAGGAAAGTGTATTCGAGCAGGATGCATGGCGCGTGCCCCTCCAGCAGCGCTAACATTTCGTCCAGCAGTGCTGACGGCCGCCTGTCGCCAAGGACGTCCATCCATCCTGAGGATCCTGGCTACACGCTCCAATTGGGTAAGGCCATAGGCATGGAGCAGAAGCTCTTTAAGGCCGCAGTACTTGTCGTCGGCCGGGGGGGGGGGGGGGCGTGCAGGTAAGAGACGACGCAGCCGGCCGTTTCCTGGTCCAATGCACCGACCACATAATAATACCTGGTGGCGTCCACGGTAATGCCCTGCAGCTCGAATTGGGCCTCCGCCTGCTGAAACCAGACGTGAGGCTGGGCGGTCCAGAAGGTGGGCAATTTCAACGTGACTGCATTGAGCTGGGCCTGGTCGGTTGGTGAGGTGGGCGGCGCGGCAGGCTGTGCGTTGGACAGTCCAGCGAGCGTCTTGTTCGGCTCCATCATACGGTAGCGGAGTGTCGAAGGTCACCAGTGTAGCGGGTGCACGAAATGGGCCCGGAATGTAGGGAAGGAGCCAGGTATATTTCGTTGGGGCTTTTATTTCTAGTAGCACATTCCTCTCCTCTTCAGTGAGAGACTGAAGACTGCTCTCGCGCCAAAACCCCTGCTACTTATACCCGTAGCTGGGGGCTGTCCCTGAATCTGTCCATCACCGTGCCGAAGGGTTCGATGTGGGAGTGGCCTAACCCTTGGGAGCCGCCACAACATGACATTTTAAAATTGTCCTGTGTTTCACATGTAACAGATGTGTCGGACATAATTTGTGCTGTGAAGTCGGGGAAGAAAAATTTGCAAAAATCCAAGTGCCTGGTTAGTTACTTTTTAGTTTAGTTAGTTTCGTTTATTGTCACATGTACTGAAGTACAGTGAAAAGCTTTTGTTTTGTGCTAACCAGTCAGCGAAAGACAGTGCATGATTATAATCGAGCCATTCACAGTGTACAGATACATAGAGTAAGTGGCGTGGCTGTGTTCTGCAGCTGCGGCTCACCGGCAGTCTCTCTGTCTTTTTTTGTTTTTTTTGTCTATTGTCATCATTTAATGTACGTTTTGTTCTATTTTTAACTTTGTGTATGGGGGGGGTGGGGGAAACCTTTTTTCTAATCTCCTCCTCAACGGAGATGTGACCTTTACCGTGTCGTGTCTCCGTTCGCGCTACGGCCTAACATCGTGGAGTCGGCGGCCTCCAACTGGGATCGACCTTGAAGACTCCGGTCGCAGGGCCTGGACTTACCATCTCGGAGGCTTCGGCTGTGGGCCCTGCAGACCGCAACATCGGGAGCTCGCAGGTCCCTGGCTGGCGACCGGCTTTTGGGAGCTCCAGCCGTAGCAGCTTTGACCGCCCCGAAGCGCGAGGTACGATCGACCCGCTCGCAGGCCCTTCATCGCCCTGCGTGGCCTGGCCGTGGCACTTTCCATCGCCCGGTGGGGGCTCAGGACATTCATCGGCCTGTCGGCTCGGCCCTGGGACTTTCCATCGCCCGGTGGGGGCTTCAAAAAGTTGGGAGCCTCGATCACCTCGTGGCACCACGGGAGAAGAATGAGGAGGAGATAAGACTTTTCTATGCCTTCCATCACAGTGAGGGTGTGCCTGGAGCAATCACTGTGATGGCTGTTTGTGTTATAAATTGTATCTGTGTGTCCTGTGCTTTGTGTTGTATACTGCCGGACCCTGACGTGAGAGGACGCTGGCGCTGTTTATTCGCCGCTTCTCCATTAGGATAGTTTGTCTGTTTGTTTTTATGTTATGATTGTTTTTGTAAAGCGCTTTGAGCTTCTGGTAAGGCGCTATATAAAATAAATGCTTATTATTATTATTATTATTATAGAAACATAGAAAATAGGTGCAGGAGTAGGCCATTCGGCCCTTCGAGCCTGCACCGCCATTCAATATGATCATGGCTGATCCTCCAACTCGGTATCCCGTACTTGCCTTCTCTCCATACCCCCCGATCCCTTTAGCCACAAGGGCCGCATCTAACTCCCTCTTAAATATAACCAATGAACTGGCCTCAACTACCTTCTGTGGCAGAGAATTCCACAGATTCACCACACTCTGTGAAAAAAAACGTTCTCATCTCGGTCCTAAATGACTTCCCCCTTATCCTTAAACTGTGACCCCTTGTTCTGGACTTCCCCAACATCGGGAACAATCTTCCTGCATCTAGCCTGTCCAACCCCTTAAGAATTTTGTAAGTTTCTATAAGATCCCCCCTCAATCTTCTAAATTCCAGCGAGTACAAGCCGAGTCTATCCAGTCTTTCTTCATATGAAAGTCCTGCCATCCCAGGAATCAATCTGGTGAACCTTCTCTGTACTCCCTCTATGGCAAGAATGTCTTTCCTCAGATTAGGAGACCAAAACTGTACGCAGATTATTTATGTCTTCCTTAGTGAGACAGAACCAAAGTAGTTATTCAATTGGTCTGCCATGTCCTTGCTCCCCATGATCAATTCACCTGTTTCTGACTGCAAGGGACCTACATTTGTCTTAACTAATATAGGGAATAACATTTAGTGCAAAATAAAATCAGTAAAATCAGTAAAGATGGTCTGAGGGTCTCCAATGAGGTAGATAGTAGTTCAGGACTGCTCTCTAGTTGTGGTAGGATAGTTCAGTTGCCTGATAGCAGCTGGGAAGAAACCGTCCCTGAATCTGGAGGTGTGCTTTCGCATACGTCTACCTTTTGCCCGATGGGAGATGGGAGGGGAGAAGAGAAGAGGAGAGAAGTGGCCCAGATGCGATATGTCGTTGATAATGCTGGTGATCGTAGCTTGACGTCTCCTGACGTAGGTGCTGTCGTAGGTTGTCGCCAGGTGATGTAGGTTGTTGCCGGTGCTGACTTTGGTGAATTCCATTGGCGACTACCTGCGTCAACCGGCGACAGGTATCGGCGTCAAAACTGGAGGCCAAAATGACGTGAATTATCTTCAATTGTCGCCTACAGGGTCGTAGCTTGTCCCGGGTAGACGTAGGTTGACTTCAGTTGTTGTAGGTTGTTGCCTGTGTGGTCGTAAGTTGTTGTAGGCGCGGTCGTAGGTGGACGTCCTAGTCGCGATGATTGTGTTGCCGGTTGTCGGTAGCTTGCTGTAGCTTGACGTCGACTAGGTGGTAGGCTGTTGTAGCTTGTCATAGACATTGTCGTATGGGGGGGTCCAGTCGCTGTTTTTTCGGCGACCTGCTACGACTGTGACAGTCGCTGGCAGTTGCCTAAAAAATTGCTTAAGTGGGACAGGCCCTTTAGTGAAGACTGGACCAATCTCCCAGAAATACTAGGGGACCGAGGATCTAGTGGGAGGGAGGAGCTGAAGGGAATCCGCATTAGTTAGGAAATGGTGTTAGGTAAACTGTTGGGATTGAAAGCAGATAAATCCCCAGGGCCTGATGGTCTGCATCCCAGAGTACTCAAGTAGTTGGCCCTAGAAATCATGGATGCATTGGTGATATTTTCCAATGTTCTCTCAACTCTGGATCAGTTCCTGTGGACTTTTTAAGAAAGGAGGGAATAAGTAAACAGGAATTATAGACCAGTTAGCCTTACATTATAGACCAGTTAGCCATATATCGGTAGTGGGGGAAGGTGCTTGAGTCGATTATTAAAGATGTAATAGCAGCGCATTTGGAAAGCAGTGACGTGATCGGTCAAAGTCAGCATGGATTTATGAAGGGGAAATCTTGCTTGACTAATCTTCTGGAATTTTTTGAGGATGTAACAAGTAAAACAGATAAGGGAATGCCAGTGGATGCGGTGTATCTGGACTTTCAAAAAGCCTTTGACAAGGTCCCACACAAGAGATTAGTGTGCAAAATTAGAGCACATGGTATTGGGGGTAGGGTATTGACATGGATAGAGAACTGGTTGGCAGACGGGAAGCAAAGAGTAGGAATTAACAGGTCCTTTCAGAATTGCAGGCAGTGACTACTGGGGTGCCGCAAGGCCCGATACTAGGACCCCAGTTATTTACAATATATATATATTAACGATTTAGACGAGGGAATTAAATGTAACATCTCCAAGGTTGCGGATGATACAAAGCTGGGTGACAGTGTGAGCTGCAAGGAGGATGCTGTGAGGCTGCAGGGTCACTTGGATAAATTGGGTGAGTGGGCAGAAGCGTCGAAGATGCAGTATAATGTGGATAAATGTGAGGTTATCCACTTTGGTGGCAAGAACAGAAAGGCAGATTATTATCTGAATGATGTCAGATTAGGAAAAGGGGAGGTGCAACGAGACCTGGGTGTGCTTGTACATCATTCACCGAATGTAAGCATGCAGGTACCGCAGGCAGTGAAGAAAGCTAGTGGCATGTTGGCCTTCATTGCAAGAGGATTTGAGTTTAGGAGCAAGGAGGTCCCACTGCAGTTGTACAGGGCCCTGGTGAGACTGCACCTGGAATATTGTGTGCAATTTTGGTCTCCTTATTTGAGGAAGGACACATTATTGCTATTGAGGGAGTGCAGCATCGGTTCACCAGGTTAATTCCCGGGATGGCGGGATTGTCGTGTGATGAAAGAATGGGTCGACTGGTTGTATTCACTGGAATTTAGAAGGATGTGAGGGGATCTTATAGAAACATATAAAATTCTTAAAGGATTGAACAGGCTAGATACAGGAAAAATGTTCCCGATGTTGGAGTCCAGAACCAGGCAGTGGATACCAATTCACTGGATGTTTTCAAGAGAGAGTTAGAATTAGCTCTTAGGGCTAATGGAATCAAGGGATATGGAGAAAAAGCAGGATGCCATGATCATATTGAATGGCGGTGCTAGTTTGAAGGGTCGAATGGCCTGCACCTTTGCCTATTTTTCTGTTTCTTTGTTTCTATAGGTACATATATGTGTGTGTGTGTGTATAATATGTGTATGTATGTGTGTATAATATGTATGTGTATATGTGTGTTTATGTATGTGTGTGTATAAATGTGTGTGTGTGTATATATGCATACACCTTCTTGCTAACATTACCAACATTGTAATATTACAAAAGGCACTGGGCTCGACTCGCTGGTGTTTAGCTTCTGAAAATGGGTCTCGACCCAAAAAGTCACCGATTCAGTCTCCAGAGATGCTGCCTGTCCCGCTGAGTTACTCCAGCATTTTGTGTCTACCTTCGATTTAAACCAGCATCTGCAGTTCTTTCTTACACATGTATGTGTGTATTTTTGTGTGTATAAATGTATATATGTATGTATATATATTGCATGCATGTATATATATGGATATGTATCTTTTTGCCTCCTTTTGTTTTCCTAGTTTGTTTGTATGCACCTTTGTCACTGACATTGGTAGTAACAAGAAAGTCAATAAATAAAGGCACCATAATAAACAGGTTTTTGTTTGAAAAAGGAAGGCAAATTCATGACTTCTTAATTTCAGAGATAATGTTAAGGAATTGTTAAATGTAATCGCTATATAACAAAGGTATAAAATGATAAATTAATTCTGAAATGCATAATGACAAAGACATCGATCACTTTTATTCCATGGTCAATGTCCCTTAATTATAAACCTTTAAAGAGTTGCCGTGGCAGATTTGCAGGCAAAATAAAGTATTGGAAATCGTGTGGTGCGAAGAATTTTAGTTACTCTGGGTCGTCTCCTGATTGCCTCCCAAATTAGAAAACCTGCAGGGGGATTAATGGCAAACACACACAAGTTAGTCTTTTTGCACTGCTTAAGCATAGATTTGTTTTCTTTTACTATATAAAAAGTATTTCTTGCTAAAATTAGCAACATTTTAACATTACAAAAGGCACTGGGCCTTGATTCGCTGTTGTTTTGAAGGCTGGTGTTTAACTTCTGAAAAAGGGTCTCGACCCAAAACGTCATCCATTCCTTCTCTCCAGACGTGCTGCCTGTCCCGCTGAGTTACTCCAGCATTTTGTGTCTACCTTAGAATAACAACCTTGCTCTCAATGTCAGTAAAACCAAGGAACTGATTATTGACTTTAGGAAGGCTGAGGATCCACAAAGCTGTCTTCATTGGGTCAGAGGCGGAGAAGAGAGTCAACAACTTCAATTTCCTGGGCATGCATATCTCTGTGCATCTGACTTTGACCCAACACATTGATGAGATAATTGGAAAAAACTATCAACACCTCTACTTAGATTGAGGAGATTTGATATGTCGATGTAACTCTTTTGAATATATACAGTTGTATGGTAGAGAGCATATTGACTGGTTGCTTCACAGCCTGGTTCGGTAACTTGAACACTTGTGGAAGAAGGAGATTACAAAAAGTAGTGAATGCTGCCCAGTCCATCACAGTACTGACTTGCCCACCATCAACGGGATCTGCTGGGGTCGCTGCCTCATAAAGGGAGCCATCATCATCCAAGAGACCCAGTAGGCCTTGACGGACCGAGCGTAAGTGTTCAGGGAAATGGTCGCAGAGTCTATGTTTTGTCTTGACAGTGTACAGGAACCCACATTGGGAACACTGGATGTAGTAGGTAAGGTTACAGGAGGTGCAGGTGAACTTCTGCCTCACCTGGAAGGAGTCGAAGGAGGCAATATAAGGACAGCAGTTACATCTGCAGTTGTAGGGGAAAGTACCTGGGGAGAGGGTAGTTTGGATGGGAAGGAATGAGTGAACCAAGGTCCAGTAGCCACCTCATATTTTGCTTTGGTAGCTTATAACCCAGTGGTATGAACATTTAATTCTCCAATTTTAGGTAGCTGCAACAAATAGCTCCTTCACACTCCCCTCCCTCTTTTTCAAACCAATTTTTTTTATCCATTCAGCTATCTCTCCTTGGATCCCATGTGATCTAACATTCCAGAGCAGCCTACCATGTGGAACCTTGTCAAGCAAGTAGTTGGGTTGATAAATAGCATATTGTGTTAATCATAATCATAGTTTATTAGCCAAGTATGTTTTGCAACATATGAGGAATTTGATTTGCCATACAATCATACCAATAAAAAGCAACAAAAGACACAAAATACATTTTAACATAAACATCCACCACAGTGACTCCTCCACATTCCTCACTGTGATGGAAGGTGAAAAAAAAAGTTAAATCTCTTCCCTTCTTTGTTCTCCCACGGTGGGGGGCCTCGAGCCTTCCGTTGACGGGGAGGTCTTGGCTCCCGTTACCGGCGGTTGGGCCCACCTCGTCGGGGCGATCAAGCTCCCGCATCGGGGGAATCTTGGCTGCCCCATGTGGGGCGATCGGAACTGGGTCAGGGCTGTTCGAACCTCCTGCTACTTTGGAGGTTCCCGACAACAGTCTTTACCCGAGACTGTGAACTCCTTGATGGTGAAATCCGCAGTTGGAGCGTTGATCCCAGGCAAGGGATCGCAGGCTACAATGGTAAGTCCATGGCCCCACGGTGGGGCTCAAAGTCAGTCTCGAGCAAGGCCGCCAGCTCCGTGATGTTAGGCCGCAGAGCGACCGGAGATACGATCCGGAAAACAATCGCATCTCCGGCAAGGTAAGAGATTGAGAAAAGCTTCCCCCCCCCCCCCCCGCGCCCACATAAAACAAACCAGAGAACATTAACGCAAACTTTTTAAAACACACTAAAAATAACAAAAAAGACACAAAGACAGACGGTTGGCAAGGCTCCCATTGCTGTTGGCGCCACCTGGTGGATATGTAAGGGAGTTAGAGTCTAGAGTATTGGGAAGGTTGCATCTGGAATATTATGTAAAATATTGGTCCCTTTACTTATGAGAGGATGCACTAACATTACAAGAAGTGCAGAAGAAATTCAGTATGCTAACTTCTGGAATGAAAAGATTGCAATGTCATGAACAATTAAAGAATCTTTTTTAATGTAGTCAAGAATGAGAGGTGAATATAATAAAACATAAATCCTAAGTGGAAATGCAAGAATAGGTGGTTTAATTAATGGAATGTCTCAATTAAATGAAAGCGGGTACAGGAAAGGGAGTGGTCATTGGATGAGTGGTGAATCTCTTTGCCCTGCAGAGTTGTCAAGTCAAGTCAAGTCAATTTATTTGTATAGCACATTTAAAAACAACCCACGTTGACCAAAGTGCTGCACATCTGACTAGGAAAAAAAAGAAACATACAGTGGCAGGCAGCCAAACACAACGGCGCGGCCATCTTGAACAAAATGTTAATTCAATCACCCACAGTCCAACAACAAAAGCATTAAATAAGCATCAAAATTACACCCCCAAAAAACCCCCCAAAACACAGTCCAACAATAAAAGCACTAAACAGGCACCCAAATTACCCAACCCCAAAACCCCCCAAAAACACAGTCCAACAATAAAAGCATTAAATAGGCATTCAAATCACACAACCCCAAAACCCCCAAAAACACAGTCCAACAATAAAAGCGCTAAACAGGCATTCAAATTACACAACCCCAAAAAACCCCCAAAAACACAGTCCAACAATAAAAGCATCAAACAGGCACTCAAACCACCCAACCCCAAAAACACACAAAAAAAAGAAACATCCATCAAAGAAACATCCATCACAGTGAGTCTCCTCCAGTCCTCTCCTCACTGTGATGGAAGGCCACAATGTCTTTCCCTTCTCCCGCTGTCCTCGCCCGCAGTCAGGTTGTTGTGGTTGCAGGCCGCACCGGACGGTCCACAGCGGGCCAAGCCCAAGGCGCGTCGCGTCGCAGCCGCTCCCGCAGCCTCCGAAGACGGCCGGCTCCGCCGATGATAAGTCCGATCCGGGGCGGGCGAACACGCTGCTGCCGCTGTTGCTGCACGTCGGGGCGGTCGTGGCTCCCGACATTGAAGCCCCCGCCCAGCAGAGAAATATCCCGCGGCATATCTTAGGCCGCGCCGGACGGTGAAATGTCCGCGACCCAAGCCCCGCGATCCGGGGCGAGCGAACCCGCTGCCGCTGCCGGAGCTCCCGATGTCGGCATCCACGCGGCCCGAGCCTAAGGCGAGTCGGATGTTGGATGTTGAGGTTGGATGACTGGAGATACTTAGAGGGAGTAGGTACACTTTTGGAAGACCAGGGAATGGAATGCTAGGGAATTCCAACACTAATACAATAGCAATTCTCACCACTGTCATTTGCGGTACCATCATCACTCCCACCCAGTTTCTGCTGTTGAGATAAATAGAGGGAAACCCTCTTTAATTGAGCAAGTTCCCCACCATACATGGTGAGATATCTCTGCAGCTTCATGTTTCGTGCTGAACTCTTGTGAGGAATTGAATGTTGGATTACTGTCATGAACAAACATGAGGTTGGATGCTAGGCCATTTGATCTCCCACTCCCTCTGGACATTTAAAAGCAATGTAAGGCCTTTGACAACCACAGCAAGCTATCAAAAAAATAGGTGGTCCTTGGGAGGAGCCTTAGGATTTACTGTGTAGAAAAGAACTGCAGATGCTGGTTTAAATCGAAGGTAGATACAAAATGCTGGAGAACTCAGCGGGTCAGGCAGCATCTCTGAAGAGAAAGAATGGGTGACGTTTTGGGTCGAGACCCCTCTTCAGACTCATGTCGGGAGAGGGGACGGGACAAAAATAGAATGTAGTCGGAGACCATAAGACTAGTGGGAGAACTGGGAAGGGGGAGGGGATAGAGAGGGAAAGCAAGGGCGACCTGAAGTTAGACAAGTCAATGTTCATACTGCTGGGGTGTAAACTACCCAAGCAAAATATGAGGTGCTGTTCTTCCTATTGTGCTGGGCCTCACTCTGACAATTGAGGAGGCCCAGGACAGAAAGGTCAGATTGGGAATGGGAGTTGGTGCTGAGCCACCGGGAGATTAGGTAGGTTAAGATGGATTGAGCGGAGGCGTTCAGCAAAACGATTGCCAAGCCTGCGCTTGGTCTCGCCGATGTAGAGAAGTTGACACCTGGAACAGCGGATACGTTAGATGAGGTTGGAGGAGATGCAAGTGAACCTCTGCCTCAACTGGAAAGACTGTATGGGTCCTTGGATGGAGTCGAGGGGGGAAGTAAAGGGACAGGTGTTGCATCTCCTGCAGTTGCTGGGGATAATACCTGGGGAGGGGGTGGTTTAGGTGGGAAGGGACGAGTTGACCAGGGAGTTTCAGAGGGAACGGCCTCTGCGGAAGCAGAAAGAGGTGATGGGAAGATGTGGCCAGTAGTGGGATCCCGTTGGAAGTGGCAAAAATGTTGGAGAATTATATGTTGTATGCGACTGCTGATGGGGTGGAAGGTGAGGACAAGGAGGACTCTGTCCTTGTTACGAATGGATGGAGGGGGAGCAAGAGCGGAGCTGAGGGATATCGAGGAGACCCTAGTGAGAGCCTCATCTATAATGGAAGAGGGGAACCCTAATTTCCTAAAGAATGAGGACATCTCCGATGCCCTAGTATGGAACACCTCATCCTGGGCGCAGATGCGGCGTAGACGGAGGATTTGGGAGTAGGGGATATAATCTTTACAGGAAGCAGGGTCGTCCCCTCAATGACTTCCTTTTTCCAGGCCCCCACTCTCTCATCTTTGCTATGGATGTCCAGTCACTCTACACCTCCATCCCCCACCAGGAGGGTCTTAAAGTCCTCCATTTCTTCCTCGACCGCAGAACCAGCTAATTTCTGTCTACCAATACTCTCTTCCTCGCAGAATTGGTCCTCACCCTCAACAACTTTTCCTTCGACTCACATTTCGTACAAATCCAAGGCGTAGCTGTGGGCACTTGCATGGGCCCCAGCTATGCCTGCCTCTTTGGAGGGTACGTCGAACAATCCATGTTCCAGGCATACACTGGTCCTATCCCTAAACTACCTCTGCTACATTGGCGATTGCATCGGTGCTGCCTCCTACGTCCATGCAGAACATGCTGACTTCATCATCTTCACCACAAATTTCCATCCTGCACTCAAATTCACTAGGACCATCTCCGACATCTCCCTACCGTTTCTAGATCTCACCGTCTCCATCACAGGAGACAGACTATTGACCAACATCTACTGCAAACCTACTGACTCCCATAGCTATCTTGACTACACTTCTTCCTATCCTGCTTCCTGTAAAGACTCTATCCCCTACTCTCAATTCCTCCTTCGACGCTGCATCTGAGCCCAGGATGCGGTGTTCCATACCAGGGCATCGGAGATGTCATCATTCTTCAGGAAACGAGGGTTCCCCTCTTCCATTTATAGATGGGACTCGCACTAGGGTCTCCTCGATATCCCGTAGCTCCGCTCTTGCTACCCCACAATAGACAATAGGTGCAGGGGTAGCATTCGACCCTTCGAGCCAGCACCACCATTCAATGTGATCACGGCTCATCATTCTGAATCAGTACCCCGTTCCTGCCTTCTCCCCATACCCCCTGACTCTGCTATCCTTAAGAGCTCTATCTAGCTCTCTCTTGAAAGCATTCAGAGAATTGGCCTCCACTGCCTTCTGTGGCAGAGAATTCCACAGATTTACAACTCTCTGACTGAAAAAGTTTTTCCTCTTCTCCGTTCTAAATGGCCTACCCCTTATTCTTAAACTGTGGCCCCTGGTTCTGGACTCCCCCAACATTGGGAGCATGTTTCCTGCCTCTAACGTGTCCAGCCCCTTAATAATGTTATATGTTTCAATAAGATCCCCTCTCATCCTTCTAAATTCCAGTGTGTACAAGCCTAGTTGCTCCAGTCTTTCAACATACGACAGTCCCACCATTCCGAGAATTAACTTAGTAAACCTACGCTGCACGCCCTCAATAGCAAGAATATCCTTCCTCAAATTTGGAGACCAAAACTGCACACAGTACTCCAGGTGCGGTCTCTCCCCCCCCCCCCTTCGTAACAAGGACAGAGTCCTCCTTGCCCTCACTTTCCACCCCATCAGCCGTCGCATACAGCATATAATCCTCCAACATTTTTGCCACCTCCAACGGTATTCCACTACTGCCCACGTCTTCCCATCTTCACCCCTTTCTGCGTTCCGCAGAGACCGTTCCCTCTGAAACTCCCTGGTCAACTCGTCCCTTCCCACGCAAACCACCCTCTCCCCAGGTACTTTCCCCTGCAACCGCAAGAGATGCAACACCTGTCCCTTTACCTCCCCCTTGACTCCATCCAAGGACCCAAACAGTCTTTCCAGGTGAGGCAGAGGTTCACTTGCACCTCCTCCAACCTCATCTATTGTATCCGCTGTTCCAGATTTCAACTTCTCTACATCGGTGAGACCAAACACAGGCTCGGCGTTCATTTCGCTGAATAACCTCCACTCAGTCCGTCTTAACCTACCTGATCTCCCGATCGCTCAGCACCAACACCCCCTCCCATTCCCAATTTGACCTTACTGTCCTGGGCCTCCTCCATTGTCAGAGTGAGGCCCAACGCAAATTGGAGGGACAGCACATCATATTTTGCTTGGGTAGTTCACACCCCAGCGGTATGAACATTGAATTCTCTAACTTCAGATAGCCTTTGCTTTCCCTCTCTATCCTCTCCTCCTTCCCAGTTCTCCCACTAGTCTTACTGTCTCCGACTACATTCTATCTTTGTCCCGCTCCCACCCCTGACATCAGTCTGAAGAAGGGTCTCGACCCGAAATGTCACCCAAGCCTTACCCATTCCTTCTCTCCTGAGATGCTGCCTGACCTGCTGAGTTACTCCAGCATTTTGTTAAAAATTCTCTCCAGAGATGCTGCCTGACCCACTGAGTTACTCCAGCATTTTGTGTCTACCTTAGTATTTACTGCCTGCAGTCAGGTAGCAGGATAGCTTTGCCAGTCAGGCTGTTAAATGCACAGCGCTGCGGAAGGTAAATATGGCTAGAGGAATAGTGTAAACAGGGAGCCCAAGAATTGTACCCAACCAGCCTTGTTTATTAATCGTATTAAACCTTTAAACTTGGGGATACACTCTCTTTTAACCAAGTATGCTGTCTAATAGATTTTACTCCATTATAGTAAAAAAGTTGGATGTCAACAATTTCTAACTGCATGAATTCTTGAATTTCATACGTTCTGAGTATTGAAAACTGCACAATATATATATGTACTAACTGGTTCCTGCCAGCTGTGGATTGAAAACACTTTGAAGATGTGTGGAAATCAAAAATGTAAAAAATTTAATCTTAAAAGGCAGGCCCCAAAAAGTCAAATCTTCAGAATATCAATTTGCTGCACCTATATAATGCTTGCATTTAAAACCCCAAGTGTGTAATTAGGTGTACATGGCTGAAAAAGGTTTGCGTTCTGATCATTCCTCACTTTATTGAATTCCGTAAAAGCTATAAACTTGGTATTTCCGATCCTCTATAATGAATTTTATTTTAAGAAACTACAATCAAAACAAAACCAAGTATTAAATGTGATTTAGTGCACATGGGATAGTTAGAATTTTCTACAAGATAATGAAAGAATAAAAAGCATCTTATTAAATGTATACAGCATGGAAACATGCCCTGTGGCCCAATTTGCCAATGTTGACTAAGATGCCCTATCTACGTGATTCCAACTTGCCCCCGTTTGGCCCATATCACTCTAGACCTTTTCCATGTACCCGTCCAATATCTTTTAAACGTTGTTATAGTGCCTGCCTCAATTACTTTCTCTGGCAGCTCTTTCCATACAACCCATCACCCTCTGTGTAAAATGTTATCCCCTGCGTTGCTTTTAAATCTTTCCTCGCTCACCTTAAAACTATGTACTCTGGTTCTTGATTCCCCTACTCTAGGTAAAAGACTGTTCATTCATCCTATCTATTTCCCTCTTGATTTTATACACCTATAAGATTACCACTTGTTCCCCCTATTGTGCAAACCCTCAAGTCCGGGCAATATCCTTGCAAATCTTCTCTGCACTCTTTCCAGCTTAACGACAACCTTCCAATAGCAGTGCGACCAAAACTGAACACAATGCACCAAAAGCAGCCTCTCCAATGTCTTGTACAACTGTAGCATAACATCTCAACTTCAATACTCATTACCCTGACTGATGAAGGGCAATGGACCGAAAGCCTTCTTGACCACCCTATCTATTTGTGATGCCATTTTCAGGGACCTGCACCTGTACTCTTTGATCCCTCTGCTCTACAACACTCCCTTGGGTCCTACAATTCGCTTGCCATGGATTGATTTCCCAAAATGCAACACCTTGCACTTACCTGCATTAAACTCTGTTAACCATTCCTCAGCCCATGTGGGCAGCTGATCAAGATCCTGTTGTAAGATTTGATAACCATCTTTGCTATCTGATACCACCCACTTTAGTGTCTTCTGCAAAGTTACTAATCACGCCTCCACTCCCCTGACTAACTCTCCCCTCCTGAACGTGCAGCCCTCCACTCACTCTGCAACAACCCGGACTTAATCATCAAACCGGCTGACAAGAGAGGTGCTGTGGTAGTCTGGCGTGCTGACCTCTACCGGACCGAGGCCAGACGACAATTCTCAGACACCTCTTCCTACTTATCCCTGGACCATGACCCCACTGACAAACACCAGACCTTTATCATCAGCACCATCACGGACCTCACCATTTCCGGTGATCTACCCTCCAATGCCTCCAAACTTACAGTTCCCCAGCCCCGCATGGCCCGATTCTATCTCCTACCTAAAATCCATAAACAGAACTGTCCCGGCAGACCCATTGTCTCTGCCTGCTCATGTCCCACCGAACTTATTTCCACCTACCTCGACTCCATCCTATCCCCCCTGGTTAAATCCCTCCCCACCTATGTCCAAGACACCTCACACGCTCTCCATCTCCTCGATAACTTCCGGTTCCCAGGCCCCCACTCCCTCATCTTTACTATGGATGTCCAGTCACTCTACACTTCCATCCCCCACAAGGATGGTCTCGAAGCCCTCCGTTTCTTCCTCGACCGTAGAACCAGCTAATCCCCATCTACTAACATTCTCCTCTGCCTAGCAGAGCTGGTTCTTACCCTTAACAACTTCTCGTTTGACTCCTCCCACTTCCTCCAAACCAGAGGCGTAGCTATGGGCACTCGCATGGGCCCTAGCTATGCCTGCCTCTTTGTCGGGTAAGTTGAACAATCCCTGTTCCGGACGTACACCGGCCCCATCCCCGAACTCTACCTCGCTACATCGACGACTGCATTGGTGCTACCTCTTGTACCCATGCAGAACTCACTGACTTCATACACTTCACTTCCAATTTCCATCCTGCCCTTAAATATACCTGGACTATCTCCGACATCTCCCTCCCGTTTCTGGACCTCGCCATCTCCATCACAGGAGACAGACTAGTGACTGACATCTACTATAAACCCACTGACTCGCACAGCTATCTGGACTGCACTTCTTCCCACCCGATCTCCTGCAAAAAGTTTATCCCCTACTCCCAATTCCTCCGTCTACGCCGCATCTGCGCCCGGGATGAGGTGTTTCACACTAGGGCATCAGCGATGTCCTCATTCTTCAGGAAACGGGGCTTCCCCTCTTTCATTATAGATGAGGCTCTCACTAGGGTCTCTTCTACATCCCGCAGCTCCGCTCTTGCTCCCCCTCCCCCCACTCGTAACAAGGACAGAATCCCCCTCGTTCTCACCTTCCACCCCACCAGCCAGCGTATCCAACAAATCATCCGCCAACATTTCCGTCACCTACAACGGGACCCCCACCACTGGCCATATCTTCCCATCCCCTCCCCTTTCTGCGTTCCACAGAGACCGTTCCCTCCGTAACTCCCTGGTCCACTCGTCCCTTCCTACCCAAACCACCACATCCCCGGGCACTTTCCCCTGCAACCGCACGAGATGCAACACCTGTCCCTTTACCTCTCTCCTCAACTCCATCAAGGACCCAAACAGTCTTTCCAGGTGAGGCAGAGGTTCATCTGCACCTCCTCCAACCTCATCTATTGCATCCGCTGCTCCAGATGTCAACTTATTTACATCGGCGAAACCAAACACAGGCTCGGCGATCGCTTCGGTCAACACCTGCGCTCGGTCCGTGTTATCCAATCTGATCTCCCGGTGGCCGAGCACTTCAACTCCCCCTCCCACTCCCAGTCTGACCTATCTGTCATGGGCCTCCTCCAGTGCCATAATGAGGCCCACTGGAAATTGGAGGAACAGCACCTCATATTTCGCCTGGGCAGCATGTAGCCAGTGATATGAACATCGACTTCTCCAACTTTAGATAGTTCCTCTGTCCCTCTCTTCCCCTCCCCCTTCCCAGATCTCCCTCTATCTTCCTGTTTTCACCTATATCCTTCCTTTGTCCCGCCCCCCTGACATCAGTCTGAAGAAGGGTCTCGACCCGAAATGTCACCCATTCCTTCTCTCCTGAGATGCTGCCTGACCTGCTGAGTTAATCCAGCATTTTGTGAATAAATACCTTCGATTTGTACCAGCATCTGCAGTTATTTTCTTATACACCTTGTACACCAAATCATTGATATAAACCACAAACACCAATGGGCCCAGCACTGATCTCAATGGTGCTTTAATTTGTCATATGTGCAAATGCAAAGTTAAATTCTTTACTGACATGCAGTCCAGTAAAGTATTGCCATACCTAAGCACAATCCCTGATTAGCAAAGTGTATAGAAGTAGTCTCCTGAGCCCACATGCATGAGTTGCCAGGTTTTGGTGCCATTTTTCAAAATCCAGTCTGCGCTCTAGTTCTTCTGAGTGGTATCTGATCCAGGCAAGCCCCATGCAAATATCTTTTCCTTAATATTTTCCTTAATATCGCCATCCCCTGCCCCCTTTTTGCCATCCTGATTTCCTCCTGATATGCTCTTTAGTTCCAACTACTCTTCCAGGAATACATTGATCCCAGCTACCTATACCTGTCCCTTGCCTCCTTAATCCTGACCAAAGACTGAATTTCTCTTGTCATCCAGGCCTACTTACCCCACCTATCTTGCCCTTTATTCGAACAGGATCATGCATGCCCTGACCTCTTGTCATCACACTTTTAAAAGCATCCCATTTTTCAGACATTCCTTTGTCGGCAAACAATCTTCTCCAAACAACGAGCAAGTTCCTGTCCAATTCCATCAAAATCGGCCTTGCCCCAATTCACAATTTTACTGTGTAACTAGACCGTGGACCCGTTGGGCCCAAACCTCTCCTGCATTGGTGCAGCACCCTGTCCTTCCTCCTCTCCTCTCTCCTCAATCCCCCCCTCCCCTCTCCCTTCTCCCCCACTTCCCCCTCCCTCCCTCCTCCCTCCTCCCCTCCCCCTCCTTTTAAACTTTAAAATGTGAATAACTTTAAAAATATAACATGGATTTGAATAAAACTACTTGCATTATCACTAAAGTGACAATGGATGAGTAAGGTAGGCCTAACATTGTTGCGCTATCGTGTACCGTTTTGGCTGAAGTTCAGTCACAAACAAGAGAACACACGAGAGTTTTAGTATATAGATAATGTGAATGTAATGCCATTCTGTTCACTTATGTCATTAACTGGCTGTACTTGTATTTGTCTCCTAAACTTTGCCCATGTCATTTTTAGATAAAGTTGCCACTTCATGATTTTTGAAATGAAAATTTCCTCCAATTAGGCAAGAAATTCTGTGTAAAAGCGCACTGACTCTAGAAATATGTATGCGTATAATATTCTCTGTCTTGGTGTATTATTTAAAAAAAATGGTAATCAAGCCATATTCCCTTATTTTGTAGTGGAATATTTTTGAGGCATCCACTTAATACAACTTAGAGGGATCCAGAAATGCAGGTTTCTCATAAAACATTAAGTTATCTAATAGAAAGATGTCAGTAAAGAGTGGTGTTGTCTGATGTCTTTAATTTTAGATTTTCATAAATTTTGATGGAACTGCATGTTTTTTTGTTTTTCTTCAATAACTTTTCTTTTTTTCTTCAGGAAAGTGAAAGGGGGCAATATAGATGTTCATCCAGTGGAGAAAGCTTTGGTTGTTCACTATGAAGTAGAAGCTACAATTTTGGGTGAGATGGGCAATGCCATGCTAGGAGAACGGAAGGAATGTCAGAAGATGTGAGTAGTAGGAAACATGTTATTAATTTTTTTCGGAATATTATTTCTTTATAAATATTGGGAAAAATTATGGCTACTTTCATATTGTAACTGATTCATAAAATATTATTAAAATCACTGCAGCAAATTTTATTTACATACCATCTACAAGAATGGCAAAGTGGGTAGAAAAAAATGAAAGGGGATATAATCTCTGAAAATTAACTTTTTCCCTTTTATGATCTACAAAAACTGCATCGATATAATTTAAGAAATCTTAGGTTTGCTGAGGAGCGCAACTGGACAGTTGTTCTTACCTGTAAAAGGTCTGATTGACCATTTAGAATCAATCAATTGATTTTCCACTTTATTTCCCATCTATTATAGATTTTCCTTTGTACATTTAATTATGTTTGTTTCCAGAATAAACAGTCACCTCACTCCTCTTCCATCCTGAAAGGAAGTCTATAATAAAATGTGGTAGTTGATAAATCCAAATTTGATGTTAAATATTATAGGTGTAAATAATCCAGATAGAACAGATACATTTTGAAACCAGATAATTAGCAACAAGTTACATAGACACAAGCTTAATTTGATTTTTAACTGCTCCTTAACTGCCACATTAGATAATGTGACTCCACTGTATCAGAGATATTCCCTTCATTTTACCCAGCCCCAATTATTTTACCCAACTTTGGGCAGGACCTCAAAGGCTGTCAAAACCATTTTGTAACTGCAGCCGTTTTCATTCTGAAGCAGCTCTCGGCTGCACCTGGCCCAGCATATTTTGTAGGAGCAGGACTCTCAGTGGAAGAGTGTTCCTGGGCCAGCTTGGGGCAGGTGGATGGTATTGCGGGAAATGGAAGTTTTGCCCTTTTCTCTTTGATTCCTGTCACTGCGTCTGGTGTGGAATGCATCTTTGTTGTTTGTCTCAACATACTTTTCTTCATAAAAATTGCCTTTTCCTGTCTCTAACATTGCTTATTTCTACTTCGACCTCAGTCCCTTTGCTAGTGTAAAGCAAAGATGAGATGCATTGTGACCAGAAGTGCTGGAATACTGAGAGCCGTCAACTGTAGACATATAATTTTGTATAATATTGACTCGTGCCGTTAAGAATTTTTGCACAATATGAATAGAAAATATACTTAAATTGCTTAATAAAGAAACATAATAACACGGGGCGAGTATTATTTGTACTATTTGCAAGTTTTATTTTGATTTCAACTTTTTCTTTCACTGCCAAGTTTTCTTGATAGTTGTACAATTAAGGTTCCAGCATTACATTCGCAAAAACAAGTCTCTCTACTCTTGCAGTGCCAGAAGCTGTATGTGGTGATAACTAATAGATTAGTTCAGAGTTTTATCTGGGTGGAAAGGAGTATTGCATTGTCTGCAAACCTCTTGGGACAGTGAAAAAACATTCAAAAATTCTTGGCAAAACCTTCAGAGGGTTGGAAGGAAATTAATTTTTGACCAACCACAGTAGTTTTTAAGTAAAAGCTAGGTCTTTGCTGACAGTTCAACACATTTTTTCACAGTTCATTGTTCGCAAATATATATTACACACTATATTGAAACATTCTATCTGTATCATGGTAATTAATCTTAATAATCCAAGTCCAATGTGGCTAATATAACACCATTAATCTCCTTTCATCTTTCAACAGCTGATTAAATACAGTAACTTGAGTAGTTTACTTTCACAATCGTATCAAAAAATTGGGCTGGTGGTTAAATCTTCTAGCGGCAACATTATTAATATGAAGAGTAAAATCATTTTAATGCAAAAAATAAAATGTGCAACAAATGTTTCAATTTTCTTTTTCAATGTCTGGATCTCTAAAGACTTGAATAAGGATCCATTCAGTCATTAGCTTAACTTTTGAATGTGAAATGTTGAAAGCCTATCCAGAAACAGAGAAAATAGGTGCAGGAGGACGCCATTCGGCCCTTCGAGCCAGCACTGCCATTCATTGTGATCATGGCTGATCATCCACAAATCAATAACCCGTGCCTGCCTTCTCCCCATAACCCTTGATTCCACTAGTCCCCAGGGCTCTATCTAACTCTCTCTTAAATCCATCCAGTGATTTGGCCTCTACTGACCTCTGGCAGAGAATTCCACAAATTCACAACTCTCTGGGTGAAAAAGTTCCTTCTCACCTCAGTTTTAAATGGTCACCCCTTTATTCTAAGACTGTGGCCCTTGATTCTGGACTCGCCCAACATTTGGAACATTTTTCCTGCATCAAGCTTGTCCAGTCTTATAATTTTACGTCTCTATAAGATCCCCTCTCATCCTTCTAAACTCCAGCGAATACAAGCCCAATCTTTTCAATCTTTCCTCATATGACAGTCCCGCCACATCAGGGATCAATCTCGTCAACCTACGCTGCACTGCCTCAATTACAAGGATGTCCTACCTCAAATTAGGAGACCAAAACTGTACACAATACTCCAGATGTGGTCTTACCAGGAGACATAAAACTGCAGAAGAACCTCTTTACTACTATACTGAAATCCTCTCGTTATGAAGGCCAACATGCCATTAGCTTTCTTCACTGCCTGCTGTACCTGCAAGCTAACTTTCAGTGACTGGTGTACAAGGACACCCAGGTCTCGCTGCATTTCCCCCTTACCTAACCTGACAACATTGAGATAATAATCTCCCTCCTTGTTTTTGCCGCCAAAGTGGATAACCTCACATTTATCTATATTATACTGCATCTGCCCACTCATTCAACCTGTCCAAGTTATCCTGCAACCTCCTAACATCCTCTTCGCTGTTCACACTGCCACCCAACTTTGTGTCATCTGCAAACTTGCTAGTGCTACTTCTAATTCCTTCATCCAAATCATTAATATATATAGTAAGCAGTTACGGCCCCAATACCGAGCCTTGCGGCACTCCACCTGCCACTGCCTGCCATTCTGAAAAGGACCCGTTTATTCCTACTCTTTGCTTCCTGTCTGTCAACCAATTCTCTATCCATGTCAACACCCTACCCCTAATAACATGTGCTCTAATTTTGCTCACCAATCTCCCGTGTGGGACCTTATCAAAGCTTTCTGAAAGTCTAAATACACTACATCCACTGGCTCCCCTTCATCCATTTTACTTGTCACATTCTCAAAAAATTCCAGGAGATTAGTCAAGCATGATTTCCCTTTCATAAATCCATGCTGACTTGGACTTATCCTTTTACTGCTATCCAAATGAACCGTTATTACCTCTTTAATAATTGTCTCTAGCATCTTCCCCATCACCGATGTCAGGCTAACTGGTCTGTAATTCCCTGTTTTCTCTCTCTCGCTCCTTTCTTGAGAAGTGGGATAACATTAGATTGTGAAATTAAGGAATTTACAGAGCAAAGGTTTGTACTTTAATTGCTACACTGATGGATCATATCTTATGAAAATGATGAGTTGCAGCATAGAAACAACTGCAACTCAACAGTTCAACCCAACTTGCACATGCCAACTGAGGGGTCTTCCTGAGCTGGTCCCATTTGCCTGAATTTGGCCCTTTTCCCGGCAAACTTTTCCTATCTATGTACCTGTGTGAAGGTCTTGTACCCGTCTCTATTATTTCCTCTGGGCAACCTGTTCCATGTACCCCCATCCCTTGTGTGGATAAACATGCCTCTCGGGTCCCCTTTTAAAAAAAATTCCCTCTCACCTAAAACCTATATCCTCCAGTTTTGGACTTCCACAAATGATTTTATAAATCTCTAAGATCACCCCACAGCCTCCTTTGCTCCAGGGAAAACTATCCAAAACTATTCAATCTTAGTTAACTCAAGTTATCCTGTCTCTTTTTATAACTCAAAACTTTGCCCTTTTAATGCTAAACTCATGAATTTCTCATTAGTACATCAGGATATTCTCGTCTCAGACTACACAGCTGCAGATTATTATATGGTAGCTCATTGATAATTGGGTTTTAAATGGTTTGGTTTAGATTTTTGCACCTATTATTGAAAATAACAACTCGTTTTGTGTGCATGTTGCAAAATGGCTTGTAACTCAAGGCAGTACCAAATATCCAATGTTTTTCTTTCCCCCTTATAGGACCTGAAAGCATGTTATTTTCATTATCCAGAATAACCTTCAGAAGTTTTTTTAAAAAATCCCTTTTCTCAAGTATTAAGTATAATCATTTGAGTACGTTCAATCTTCTAAACTATTAAACAAGTAGCCACTATTCGACAATAGATTTAAGTGTGATAATCCTATTATAGAATTTAATAGTTCACCTAATCAGAATGAGAATGGCTAATGTATGCCAGATTTGGAAATGAATCATTTTAACATGACTGATAGACTGCTGCTAAATCTAACTAGGTGGTAATGGCAAATCAGGAGCATTATTATTTTCAAAAATATTAAATTTAAAAAAACAATTACCTAAACCATATTGCCTACATGGTTATTTTAGGACCACATGCCGATTGTTTATCTTAGAATAATCGGTTGATTCAAATGGATACTCTAACACATTTGTTATATGATCTCGGTACTCATCAGCTTCTCCTTGAAGAATAATAATGGGGGTAATCTGTTATTTTCCAATCCTTACTCTATTTCTTTTTTACTTTTTTGCTTTTTACATGGAATCAGCATTTGATATTTGAAGTTTTGGGTCCTTTTTTCTTGTAAACACATAGTTTGGGTTTCACGTTCAAACGTGGGTCATTTTAATTTAATGTGAATGGAAATTATTTATTATTTTGCAACGTGCCAAAGGAACAAAAACAGTATGCCATCCATGGCATGCCATGCCATCCATAAAATGTAGTTTGGTCATGGTCATGACTTAAGTCCAGTGTTGAAATCTAATCAAGATCTTTGGTATTGTATTTATGTGCAATGTGCACCAATTGATTTTTTAACATCGTAATTTTAGATAACCTCTATAGGTATGCCTTGTATTTAGTAGGGGAATTTAACCGTTAACCTACAAAGTGCAACTGTAAACTTTAAATGTTAGCGCTCTATATGTATTGGAAATTAAAACAAAACCTTTTATGACAGAAGTTCATTGTTTCACTGTTGGTTTAATACCACAACTATTCAAAAAAAGCAGTGAGAGTTTGTCTTGGACTAGATGTGTGACACAAATTTATTTAAACACCAATTAAGAAAGCAGGAAATAGCAAAGGTTCTTGTCATGGTTATTATCCTATACCTTAGCCATAAGACCTTAACTATAAGAGCTAATAATGAGAAAGCATTTACAATTTTATTTCTAAAGATATGAATGTGAATACCTAATTTGACCTTCAACTATCTATTTACTTTACCGAGCCATTTCTTGAACTACTGATCAAATAATTTTAAAATAACTTTTGCTAAAAATTCAATACCGTACTGTTGAATTTCAGCAGTTTAAATAAAAAGATTAAGGTAGTATAAGAAAATAACTGCAGATGCTGGTACAAATCGATTTATTCACAAAATGTTGGAGTAACTCAGCAGGTCAGGCAGCATCTCGGGAGAGAAGGAATGGGTGACCCATTCCTTCTCTCCCGAGATGTTGCCTGACCTGCTGAGTTACTCCAGCATTTTGTGAATAAAAAGATTAAGGTATTTTGGTTTCTTCAAATTGGTTTATCGTACAGAAAAGTTCCTGAGCCATTGTCACAAAAAAGTCGTGTTTGGGCAAAAGATCTTTCTCTATCTACATATTCCTCTGCAGAATTGAAGAAAGAGATGCATTGCAATTGTATAAGCCAATCATGATGCAAAGTGTTTCAAAATCATGGGGTACTTCTGAACTACAGTTAACACTGGAAAATATGGCTGTCCTTTTGTGTACAGCAAAATGTGAAGCAGCAGGACATCAAGATACTCGATAAAGGAACTTGGCATCTTTGGTTAAAGAATAAATCTTGACTGATAATAGATCAGGTCCTGTATTCTTTGAAAAAAAGCTTTGCATTTTATTTTGTTCTAAGAATCCAGATAGGAATATAGCATCCTTGATGGATCGGGACCCTTCTTCAGACTGGTAGAAACAAAGAAATGCAGATAGTGGTAAATACAAAAGATAGATACATGCTGGAGCCCTGACCAGAACCGTCACCCATCCTTTTTCACCAGAGATGCTGCTTGACGTTGTGAGTTACTCCAGGTAAACTTTCTTTACAACTTTTTCAAAAGTCTCCTCATCCTTCCTGTTTTGGAGTGACCAGAACTGTATGGAATACTCCAAATGCATCCTAACCAAAATCGTGTAAAGCTGCATCACGATTTTTGACTCTGATGCTCAATGCCCTGACCAATGAAGGGAAGCATATTATATTTCTTCTTACCACTGTATCTACTTGTGTTGCCACTATCGGGGACCCCAAGATCCCTCTGTACATCAGTGGTGTCAAGGGTCTTGCTATTAATTTTCACCTTGGGTTCGACCTCCCAAAGTGCAACACCTCGCGCTTGCTCAGATTATATTCCATCTGCCATTATGTCTATTTCACTCTATACTTTGACTGGCTTCCTCAAGGTCTGTGACCCGATCAATCTCAGGAACAATCTGCAAAACATCGCCTATTCATGTCCACCAGAGATGCGGCCTGACCCGCTGAATTACTCCAGCACTTTGTGTCTTTCTTTGGGATTACTTTGGCAACTTTGATCTGCATCCTACTACAGACATTCCCTTTGTTACACCACCTTCCTCTTCTCTGCAACTTAAAACATATTTGTTTTGTTAATGTTTCAGTTTTGATAAAAGGGTCATTGACCAGAAATGCTAAGGGTCCTGTCCAACCTTGACAATTTTGTAGGCGACTGCCGGCGACTGTCATAGTCGCAGCAGGTCGCCGAAAAACCGGCAACTGGATCCCCCTACGACAATGTCTACGACAAGCTGCAACAACCTACCACCTGGTCGACGTCAAGCTGCAGCAAGCTACCAACAACCGGCGACCCAATCGTCGCGACTAGGACGTCCACCTATAACCGCACCTATGACAACCTACGACGACACATCAGGCAACCTACGACCACACAGGTGACAACCTACGACAACCGAAGTCAACCTACGTCCACCCGCAACAAGCTACGACCCTGTCGGCGACAACTGAAGACAATTCACGTCGTTTTGGCCTCCAAAACATTGGAATCACCCAGTTTCCCTATAAAAAGGGGTGTATGGTAGGGTTTCCAATCATTCTGCATCATGACTATTTGAAAATGATACCATAAGAAATTACTGAAATACAATAACTTCATACATCCATTTGCTGTCAAAATGTCAAGAATTTCCTTTATTGATATTGAAACAAACAAAAAATTTGAAATGGTTGATAAGAACATCCAACAGTGCATACAAAAATATTGTAATCACATAACATTTGTATATATGTATTGCTTTTCAATTATACTCCCAAACCCCAAGGAGGGTGGGTTGAGTTTCAATTAACTTCAAACTTCAAACTTAAATTCAAACTTGAAACATAATACAAGTGCAAAAACATACAAAACTTAACATCATTTATCGACACATTACACTGATGGGCGATCAGATAAAAATCTCAAACTCAAGTCCGCACTTGCGTCCTGGGTCTCTGTTGTGAGGGTACCCCCTGGTGTCACTGGTGCAGGTGTGGGTGTGTCAAGGCTGGAGTAGTCTGTGATTGCAGCTGAGTGCGCAGAGAAGCTACTAGACCTTGCAGGCTGTATGCCTGTGATGGTGTTGATGTAGCCTGCCACTGCTGTATCTGTGAGTATGACAGCACTGGTGGTGGCTTCAGTGGTGGTCCCATCAGTGACTGTGGCTGCAACGCAGATACATATCAATATTAAGTGAAAGGCAAATAAATCAAAACTTTTACAAGCTGTGTGTGACAAAGAATTTCAAGTCCAATTCGCAAAAAGTATTATAAAATTAGATACCTGGTGAGCCTGCTGATGTGGTCCCGTCAGTCCCCTCTGTGCCTGTCCCATCTGTTACTGTCCCATCTGCCGCAGAGTCCGCAATGCACATGAATTCATTGTGAATATTTCGTACAAAAATATAAATTTTAAGGTCAAATTATTAAAGTCAAATGTCCCCAAAATTTCACAAAAATCACTTTAAATATTTACCGCATGGGAGAAGTTATGGGCCATCGTCATGACCGATGGTGTAGTTGAACCACGCGTTCTCTGGAATCTTGAGCAGCTCATTCCTTAAGAATCCCAGGAAGGTGTCAACAGCCCTCTCATGTGTCTGGGGCTGTGTCATGGCCCGTCTGACCTCCCTGGCCTCTGTTGCCTGTTGCATGAGCTGCAACATAAATGAGTATGATATAGGTAAGTAAATTTAGAAAAAGAAAGGAGAAGATGGATGGATGGATGGATGGATGAGAAGAGTACTCTGCCAAAAATGTATCCAAAAGTACTTGTTCAGCTCCTGCTGACTTGCCTCTCTCTTCTTGCCTCTGATTTGCTGTTGTGGTGGAGCCTGCGGTGGAGCTGGCAGTGGTCCTGCTCTTGCTGTGCTGATGACTGGTGGAGGGGATGGATCCAGAGGTTCCCTCAAGTGGACCAAACTCTTCATCACTGGACATACTGGGCAATGGCTTCTTCTTGTCAAACTGGAAGAAAATAAATGTGTTTTTACAAACTTTCAAGACCATCAGGACAAGATGACAATCAAATTATCAATTTCACAATAACTATTTTGTAATAATTACCTTCTTGGTGCTCCGTCTAGTCTCAACTCGCACTATATGTGAAGTGATAAAGCCCCATTTGTCGAGGATCCACTGCTGCCTCTGGGTCAATGTTTTGCCACCAGACCCTGACTGGTTCATAATCTGAGACAACTTACCATATCTTGTCCTCTGGCTTTTAAACCACAGAGAGAGTTGGTCATCTGTAAAAAATAAATAAATAAAGACCAGTGTGAATTTCCTGCCTGCAAGAGAATGGAGACAACAGCTGCCACACAACGTGAAGTTGGTACTTACAGGTGCAGTCAGGGAACTCCTTGGCCTTGGTGTCAAGTAGTTTGTTCTTCCCGGCCTTGTTCCTGTACTCCTGTCTTATCAAACAACTGTGGGTATGATTGATACCACTCAACCAGCTCTCCTTCCTGTTTCCCGCTGAACTTATAAGGAGCCACCTTGGGTCTCCTTTCAATTGAGGGATCACCAGTCCGTGCTGGGGTGGTGGTGGGGACAATGGCCACCTCCCTGGTCTCCACCTGGGCCTCCTCCTCCTGGGTCCCCTCAGTCTCCACCTGCCTGGTGGGTGGGTATGGGGGTTGGACCCTGCCCTTGGGCTGCACCTTCCTTTTCGGTGGAGCCATGTTGCACTACTCAGTCCACAAGAAAAAAACACACAATGTCCACGCACTATAGTCGCATGATCACGAGCGTTCCCATGGAGGCGCCATAGAAACATAGAAAATAGGTGCAGGAGGAGGTCATTCGGCCCTTTGAGCCAGCACTGCCATTCATTGTGATCATGGCTGATCATCCACAATCAGTAACCTGTGCCCAACTTCTCCCCATATCCCTTGATTCCGCTAGCCCCTAGAGTTCTATCTAACTCTTAAATTCATCCAGTGATTTGGCCTCCACTGCCCTCTGTGGCAGAGAATTCCACAAATTCACAACTCTCTGGGTGAAAAAGTTATTTCTCACAGTTTTAAATGGCCTCCCATTTATTCTAAGACTGGCCCCTGGTTCTGGACTCTTAGCCATTGACGTAGCCTGGCGTAGCTAATCGCTTCAACTGTCGCCGATTGTAGCCAGCTGCCGTAGGTTGTCGTCGGTTGTTGCCGGTATGGTCGTAGCTTGTCGCAGGTATGGTCGTACATTGTCGTAGATTGGTGCCGATATAGGCGTACAGGCATTCATCAGCATCGCAACTGACTTCTGTGGACTTGGGTTTTCCTAATGCCTGTCGCAACTTGACTTCTCTTGACGCCGTTGTCGCAGGTTGATGTAGGTAGTCACCAATGGAATTCACCAAAGTCAGCACTGGCGACAACCTACATCACCTGGCGACAAGCTACGACAGCACCTACGTCAGGAGATGTCAAGCTACGCTCATCGGCGGCGAATCCACTGTCGCCGAAAGTTTTCAACATTTTGAAAATTCAGTGCTTTGGAAACTACTCTTGACCATACAGGCGACACCCCAGCAAACATGTGGCGACAGCCTAGTCGCCTATAGTCGCCTAAAAAATCGCCAACTTTGGACAGGGGTTTAACTCTTTCTCCTCTTATTCTGTTGCATGACCCGTTCTGTGCTTCCACCATTTTCTATTTTTGTTTTGGATTTCTGGCATCTGCAGTTTTCTTGATCTGATAATCAAAATATGTTTTTATTGTAGATTTAGAAATCTAAGCTCTCTCAGATATATTCTAGTTTTTTAAATATTTTGTACCGAAAGCAAAATGAGAGGCCTGCACAAAAAAATGCCGGAGGGCCAAAATATGTATTTACTTATGAAGAACTTGGATGGCAGGTTGATCATAAAAATAAAGCAGTAATTTGCAGATATAATTCAACATATTCCTTTTGAGGCTGTTTAGGAGAGGAGCTTGAAAACAGCTTATGCTGCATAAAATGTTTTTAATAATGGTAATAATGTTGCTAACAATGATGTCTTGTTGTTCCTCTTAACATACCGACAGCAGTTCTTCCTCATTGAGGATCGGGGCATGAGTCAATGGTCCTTAGAACTCATCGTGTGGAGTGCTTGGGGGCATTAATCCTACTAGGTTGGGGAGGCACAGGTTCAACAATTGGTCTGGTCCACTCCTGGGAGCATGGATAGAGTCGGCTGATTTTCCCCAAATCTCCCAGAAGAATCTTCTCTCCCCCCTCTTCCACCTTCCCAAACCCTTATTTGCCTACTCATTGATGGTTGCTGACTCATATATGCTTATGTGTATTTATTCATCCAAGTGCTCTCGGTGCCACTGCTGTTTCCCTGCCATCTCTCCCTCTCCTTTCTGGTACAGGCATATAGACAAGGTGTAAAAATAGCAGAAGAGAGTCATTGTACGCATGGCTCCAAGTACTAATGAACCATCAGAAAGTTATTGATTGATTGAAAAATACAGCATGGAAACAGGCCCTATGGTCCACTGAGTCCCCACCAACCATCAATCACCTGTTCATACTAGTTCTATGTTTTCATTCGCTCCCTATGCATTAGGGGCAATTGACAGAGTGCAATTAACCGACAAACCTGCACATAGTTTGGGAGGGAACCGGAACACCTGGAGGAAACCTACATGGTCACATGTAGAGAACGTGCAAACTCCACACAGACAGCACCCAGAGTCAGGAGCGAACCCGAATCTCTGGCACAGTGAGGCAGCAGCTGCGCAACTGTGCTGCATGAGAGTGTAATTTTGTGGAAGCCTCAATTTCTCCAAAGTTCTAGTTTACTTAGCACTTACATGCTGATATCATCAAATGTTGTTTTATTCAGGAAAAAATTGGAAATAAATACACTGTAATATTCTGCAAATATTTTTCGGGTGATTAAATGAATCAGGGTGGGTGGTACTGAAATGTTAAATTAGTCACGGAAGAAGAAATGAGAAAATGGTCAGATTGAAAGAGAAAAGGGGAAAGACAACAATTTGACTTTAAAATGTTCCCGAAAATGTTAAAATCTGAACCAAAGGAATGGACACTTTTAATGTCATTTTCAGTTTTAAAAAGATGGATCAGCAGTCAGTGACACTGAGCACATCATTATTGTTTATTGGACAAAATATATTGCCGAAAAAACCCAAAGAGAAGGGCAGATTCACAAAGCTAGCGGTGAAACATGGAATTTTAGATTTATGTATTTAACAACATTTCTGCTTTTGGGCGGCACGGTAGCGCAGCGGTAGAGTTGCTGCTTTACAGCGAATGCAGCGCCGGAGACTCAGGTTCGATCCTGACTACGGGTGCTGCACTGTAAGGAGTTTGTACGTTCTTCCCGTGACCTGCGTGGGTTTTCTCCGAGATCTTCGGTTTCCTCCCACACTCCAAAGACGTACAGGTATGTAGGTTAATTGGCTGGGTAAATGTAAAAATTGTCCCTAGTGGGTGTAGGATAGCGTTAATGTGCGGGGATCGCTGGGCGGCACGGACTTGATGGGCCGAAAAGGCCTGTTTCCGGCTGTATATATATATGATATGATATGATATGATACATCTATAGTTACTGTATCATTTATCCATAAGTAATAGTTCATGCCATTGACTTGTATTTTATCATCAAATTATGGTACAATTTTGTGCAAGTACTCAGAATATTGATTATTGACAAGATAATAAGATCATTATTATTTTCAGCATTCGCCTGAAAAGCTTGAATGCTAACACTGACATCGCATCCCTGGCACGCAAAGTGGTAGAAGAATGCAAGCTCATTCATCCGTGCAAACTAGCAGAGGTTGAGCAGCTAATCTATTACCTTCAGAACCGCAGGGAAAGCCCTCCAGGAAGAGGTAGCAATTTACTTTTGGAGCTTCTTACAATTTGTCTCCCTGTTACTTAATAAATAATCAGCACTAATATTTCTTAGTGGTTAAATGTACAAACTTGCAGTATTTTCATCTCTTTAACTGACACTGAAACTCAGCAAAAAAAAAACTGGGTAGAACGCATACAAACTATTACCACTGTGTACATGTAGAAGTGTTTCCTAGCATTGAAAGGCCTGGCTGTAATCTCGAGCCCATGACTCCTCAACCACCAGAAATTGTGCATTATGCTATCGGTTTCCCTGGTTATCTTGAGAGTCAGAGTTGAATTATCCTCTAAATTTCAGTAAACATGGCCCCAGTCTCTTTAATTTCTCCTTAAAATCAAATGTTTTCTTTTCTCCTGTTTCCCTTTGAAGGATGGTCATATCCTTCCCATGTGCAGGAAAGTACTGCAGATGCTGGTTTAAATCGAAGATAGACACAAAATGCTGGAGTAACTCAGCTGGACAGGCAGCATCTCTGGAGAGAAAGAATGGGTGACGTTTCGGGTCGAGACCCTTCTTCCTATGTTCTAGTGCCCAGATTAATTTTCTGTGCTCCAAGAGTGTTTTGATCATTAGCTGTACTCTAATAGTTCTGTAGTTCTAAGTGTACTTTTTTTATTACTGAAGTAGGCCTTCTATGTTTGGCCTTCATGATTATTGTTTTTTCATGAAACCTGCTCATGAAAATTAATTGACCAACAATATACATTCACCCCTTGATGTCTTCGGACCTTCATTGGTCCTAGAATATTGTCATTTAGAAAATAATCTTTGTTTCTTTCCCTATTGTACAAAATGTTTCGACCTCTCATTTATCTCCATTGAAAGTTCCATGTGCAGCAGAAACAAACCCATTCTGTGGAAAACTTTCCATTGGTATCATAAAAATTTGTTATGTTCTTAAGAAATATCTGGCTCATTTGTACATTCCTTACTATTCATATTGAAATAATAATTATTCATAATTTAGAAGATTAAATAACCTGACAAAGTGCATATTCTCTAGTAATCCTTAAAATAAAATCATAAATGAACCCCACCAAATAATTGGTGATATTCCCTTTGTCGTTCTTATCCTTACCCCCATGTTTTCCTGTTGCCGAGAACTGAACTTGTTTTCTCCTTTTCCCTGTTGTGAGGAAAGGGCCTCGGCCTGAAATATAAGCTTTTTTTCCCCACAAATGTCTGACGTGCTGACTGTTTCCAGCATTTCATATTTTCTTTTAAGCAAAGTGTTGCCTGCTCTTATGGATTGAACCATTGCAAATATTTGTTTGTGGCATAAAATATGTACTCTTGTCCTTTTCAGAAAAACAAGAAAAACAAGAAAAAAAGGTTGGCAAGCTGAAAGACCCACCTCCTTTTGAAGGAATGGAAGTAAGTTACAAAAGTAAATTGAACTTGAAACTGAAAATATTGTGGTGGGGCATTTTTTGTAGTTTTAATGTAAATTAAAGATGTCAAATAATTATTAAAAATATTTAGTAATATTGATTGATGCCAAGTGATTATGTAGTGAATCTGATTCTAATTTAAAATGAGAACTGACTAAAAACAAAGTGCTCAGCCAGCACCTGAGGGAAACACGAAGATATAGTTTCTAATTCAACTGTGATTGTGATCTTGGAGTTCTTCATGTAAAGTATGAGACAACAGATAATGAATTAAATCTTGCAACAATTATAATTAGCAATCAATTTCCTGATTTCAAATGTCAGGATTATGAATTACTAATATTTAATTGTAATTTGTGTTAGCAAGTTTAACATAAACCAGCATGAGGGAAAACATTTTTTTGATGAATTGTGGTAGCATGCATTCTTTAAAACACATGAGAAAATGGCGTTATGGAAAATAATTTCTTACTAACTCATGCATGCCCTCAATTATTGGGGAATATTTTTTTAGTTGGGACAATGCATTGATGGTAACATATGGTGTAAGAAGTGCCTGATTATTCTACATATATTTTACTTCCCACAGATTGATGAAATAGCAAATATTAATGATATAGAAGATTACATAGAATTGTTGTATGAGGATATAACTGACAAAGTTCGAGGTTCAGCACTCATTCTTCAGTTGGCTCGCAATCCTGATAATTTGGAAGAATTGCTACAGAATGGTAAACTAATCTTCATAATTGAAAATCAATGGTGGCCTGCTTTCAACATCTGCATTATACTTTCTGCATGACTTCCCTATACCTACAGTGCCCTCCATAATGTTTGGGATGAAGATCCATCATTTATTTATTAGTCTCTGTACTCCACAATTTGAGATTTGTAATAGAAAAAAATCACATGTGGTTAAAGTGCACATTGTCAGATTTTAATAAAGGCCACTTTTACACACTGGTTTCATCATGTAGAAATTACAACGGTGTTTATACATAGTCCCCCCATTTCAAGGCATCATAATGTTTGGGACACATGGCTTCCCGGGTGTTTGTAATTGCTCAGGTGTGTTTAATTGCCTCCTTAATGCAGGTGCAAGAGAGCTCTCAGCACCTAGTCTTTCCTCCAGTCTTTCCATCAACTTTGGAAACTTTTATTGCTGTTTATCAACACGAGGACCAAAGTTGTGCCAATGAAAGTCAAAAAGCCATTATGAGACTGAGAAACAAGAATAAAACTGTTAGAGACATCAGCCAAACCTTAGGTTTACCAAAATGAACTGTTTGGAACATCATTAAGAAGAAAGAGTGTTTTTTAATCAACTGCTGATGGTAGTAGCATAATGAGTTCTGGTGTATAGGCACATCCTATCTGCTCAAGTTCAAACAAATGCCTCAAAACTCATTGGCCGGCGGTTCATTCTACAGCAAGACAATGATCCCAAACATACTGCTAAAGCAACAAAGGAGTTTTTCAAAGCTAAAAAATGGTCAATTCTTGAGTGGCCAAGTCAATCACCTGATCTGAACCCAATTGAGCATGCCTTTTATATGCTGAAGAGAAAACTGAAGGGGACTAGCCCCCAAAACAAGTATAAACTAAAGATAGCTATAATACAGGCCTGGCAGAGCATCACCAGAGAAAACACCCAGCAACTGATGATGTCCATGAACCGCAGACTTCAAGCAGTCATTACATGCAAAGGATCTGCAACAAAATACTAAACATAATTACTTTCATTTACATGACATTGCTGTGTCCCAAATATTATGGTGCTCTGAAATGGGGGGACTATGTATAAACACTGCTGTAATTTCTACTTGGTGAAACCAAAATGTATAAAAATGGCCTTTATTAAAACCTGATAATGTGCACTTCAACCACATGTGATTTTTTTGTATTACAAATCTCAAATTGTCGAGTGCAGAGGCAAATAAATAAATGATGGGTCTTTGTCCTAAACATTATGGAGGGCACTGTATATCATTGTTGGAAAAGCTTCATCAGTCTCACTCCAAGTTCTTTCAGTCATTATTGTGTATTCATTTCATATTCAATAGGCATTATTTTTCTTCAACTCCACGGAAAAATTATTGAGAAATTTTGCATTTCCATTCGCTCAGAACCAAAGCAGAATAATAAACTCCAAGAAGAAGAAGTCTGAAGAAGGGTCTCGACCCGAAACGTCACCCATTCCTTCTCTCCCGAAATGCTGCCTGACCTGTTGAGTTACTCCAGCATTTTGTGAATAAATCGATTTGTATCAGCATCTGCAGTTATTTTCTTATAATAAACTCCGAGTCTTTCTACCATTCTGTTATATCATGGCTAATCGGTACCTCGCCATTATTTAGCCATCCTTGATCTAAGACAATATAATCACCTCATAATCACCCCACATTATTATTAAACATATATTTTTGTACCTTTGGTTCCCTGAACTGACATGAATTAATTAATATTGAATTGCATTTGCCACTATTGACACAATTTGACCTATGTTTCAAATAATTATTTGGACAATTTAGCTATTTTAAAATGGCTATATATCTATTTTCAGAGACTGCATTGGGAGCATTGGCTCGAGTGTTGAGAGAGGATTGGAAGCAAAGTGTGGAGCTTGCAACCAACATTATTTACATATTTTTCTGTTTCTCAAGGTAAGACTACATATGAATATGTTAGAGTATCTATTGTGAGCTGTTTGCATTTTAAATGCCTATTATTACTATCTTGCATTAAATATTGCTCCTAAACGTTCTAAATTTTGTGTATAAATGCCTCAAAAGATAAAAACGTTTCAATTTTAAAATCCTAGAAATTGCTGAGAATTAGACTTGGAAGTCATGCTTACTATCATTTTTGATGTTCATTTGACACAATATCTCTGAAACTGACAGTTCATATTTCTATTGCCATCATCTTCAATAAGTTCTTTAAGTTATCACAATCTAGGGGCCATAGAGCATTTCCTTAATGTCCTTAATCTTCTTGAGCACTTTCAATTCCTTGGCCCCTGTTGCCTTGTCTTTACCATTGATGTGCAGTCCCTTTACCCCTCATTCCCCACCAGGTGTAGCCATGGGCACTTGCATAGGCCCAATTTTGTCTGCCTTTTTGTTGCTTACATCGAACGGTCCTTGTTTCAAACATACACTGGTATCATCCTCCAACTCTTTCTTTGCAGCATTGGGGCTGCCTTTTGGACCCCTTGTAGAACTCAATGATTTAATTAACTTTACTACTAATCTCCACCTGCCCTCAAATTCACGTTGCCTATCCCTGACACCTCTTTCCCCTTTCTTGACCTCTCTGCTTTCATTAAAGGAGACAGACCTTCGACTGATGCCTACTATAAACCACAGACTCTTACAGTTATCTGGACTACATCTTCTCCCCCCTTGCCTTTTGCAAAGCAGCTATCCCCTAATCTCAATTTCTCTGTCTCCCTCGCACCTGCTCCCAAGATGAAGTTTTCCTCTAGGACATCAGAGCCCTTCCCTTTCTTTAGTAAACGTGGTTTTCCCCTCTGTTGTCAGAGATGAATCCCTTACTCGCATCTCCTCAGTATCCCGTAGGTCAGCTCTTACACATTCCTTCGTCCAGACGGAACAAAGGTTTCAAAGGTCTTTTATTTTCACGTGTACCAATTAAAGTATAATGATATTTGAATTACCATACAGCCATAC
Organism: Rhinoraja longicauda; assembly: GCF_053455715.1. Taxonomy (NCBI): domain Eukaryota; kingdom Metazoa; phylum Chordata; class Chondrichthyes; order Rajiformes; family Arhynchobatidae; genus Rhinoraja; species Rhinoraja longicauda. Next base: position 46,195,806 of record NC_135963.1, read on the forward strand.
TAAAAAAAACAACAAGACACACAACCACATAAAAGTTAACATAAACATCCACCACAGCAGATTCCCCACATTCCTCACTGTGATGGAAGGCAATAAAGTCCAATCTTCTTCCTCCTTATTCTCTCGCGGTCGGGGCAGTCGAACCATCTGCAGTCGAGGTGGTCGTAGCCCCCGCATCGGGGCAGTCGAAGCTCCCACGTCGGGGCAGTCGAAGTTCCCACGTCAGGGCGGTCGAAGCTCCTGCAGCTTGGAGCTCCTGAAGTCGGTCACTAACCAGGGACCGCGAGCTCCACGATGTTAAGTCCGCAGGCTCCCGCGATTGGAGCTTCGAGGTCCATCCCTGGCAAAGGGATCTTGAGCTCCGCAATGTTAAAGTCCGCAGGCCCTACAGTTGGAGCTTCCGAAATCTGTCTCCAGCAGAGGCCGTCAACTCCTCGATGTTAGGCCGCAGTGCAGACGGAGTTACAATACGGAAAAAAAATCGCAACTCCGTCGAGATAAGAGATTTTAAAAAAGAGTTTCCCTCAACTCTCACTCCCCACATAAAACAAGCAAAAGAACACTAAAACATTCATTTAACACATACTATAAGACACCAAAGAAGGAAGGGACAGACAGACTGTTGGCGAGGTAGACATTGCTGCCGCAACCTGGAGAACAAGGGTAGAGTTCCCCTGGTCCTTGCTGGAGGTATGAGACAGCAATGATGCCTGCAGGTTGATGGTGCCACTGGACTTCAATAGATTGTCAGTGTTTTAAATTACTTTGTTTCACAACCTTTTCGCTTTCATAATCCTGTAATGTATATTTTATATTGATGTTTTTATGGCATTGCAATATAATGCTAGTATTTGTATCAAACTGAATCTGTCCTTGTTTTTGCAGTTTTTCTCAATTTCACGGGCTAATCACTCACTATAAAATTGGTGCTCTCTGCATGAACATTATTGACCATGAACTGAAGAGACATGACCTATGGCAAGAAGAACTTGACAAAAAGAAGAAAGTAGATATCCTTTCTCATTGTACCAAAATCTAACCACACCAAAATACTAATGTTTGAGTCCGTTTACTTGAAGTTTTGCAAATAATTGCCATTGACGCACTGTTGACAACCAATAATGGTTTTCTCCATTTCGTAATACAGTTCTGTGAATTATGAAGATAGAGTGAATTTCATAAAGGAGCAAACAAAACAAGAAAAATGTGAAATGTAAAAAATAATTTTACTTTTAACTCTTTGGGAATTAACCAGTTTAAAAAAAAATCTAGTTATTTCATGTGTAAAATAGCACTGCTCAGTGGCAGATAATTCTATAAGTAAATTAGAGTTACTAAATATGCTTAATTGTTTAATGTTTCACCTGCCAAAAAACTGGCACTACTATATATATTGGCAACTATATCACCTTCCACTTTTCACGGTTGATTGGGCTGTACTTACGGTGTCGTTTCATGGAGCTTGATATTATCATTTAAGCTGGGGAAATTTCTATCTGTTACATGTCCAAGATGAAATTGGCTGAAATTGGTTATAATTGTTGAGCTTGCCAATGTGCATTCAATGTCCATTGGCTACTGTCATCGTTACTCTAGCAAAAAAAACTGTTTCTGTAAGAACTTCTCACTCAGTTACATCAATATACCACCTTGGCTGCAAATATATCCCAGTAGACTACTGCTAATTAAGGGAAATAATAGATCCACAAATAAAACAACTTGTGTTGGACAAGCCACCAAAGTAGTGAGAATTGACAACTTTCAATAAAGTAACAGAAATTGTAGAAATAGAGTCCGAAGAATGAACCTGACCTGAAACGCCACCTATCCATGTGCTCCGGAGATGCTGCCTGACCTGCTGAATTACTCAAGCACTTTGTCTTTTTTTTAATCAGGAATTGTAGGAATGATACTCTAGGTTCTCAAAGGTATCTAACATTTGCATAGCCCTAATGGGAATATAATACTAAAGATCACATTCGGAAAACACCAATCTTGGCAGCATGCAGGCTGGAGGAAGGTTAGTTCAAAGGAAGGATTTGAACAAGTGGGAAGATTTCAAATTGTTGCTTGTCCAAGTCAGTGAGCATGGGTCAATGGATAAATGTAACATTGTAAATAAGAATAAATGTTCCCAAGTTTTAGATGACAAGATTATAACAGTGGCAAAGAGGGAAGGTGCTGTAGAAAACATTTGGAGAGTCATGATCAGAATTAACAAAGGAATAGATGAAGGTTTCAGCAACAAGTGAGTGAGTAAAGAGTGGAAATGTATGATATGGAGATGGAAGCAAGCAGTATTGGCAAATGGAGAACACATTTGTCTGGCAAATTGGAGCCTGGGGGGTTTTGTACAGTGTTGTAGTTCATCCGCAGCCAGAGGCGATCATTTGTCCATTGTAAAACTATGGCAATGCTTCTATTCAAAGTAATTCAATAATGTTTTCTAGCAACGTATAAAATTAGATTCTTGGTTTCTTTGATGAAAGTGTTTATATTGAAAATTCATCATATTATGAGATCTTTCCTAAAAGAAGCTGGCAGCCTTTTTAAAAAATTTAATGAGCAGTTTCTCACAAATAAGGAATCAACTTTTCAATGAATGTACCTTAACTTCAGACTTACTTGAAGATGATGCTGATAACCAAGTCCTGAAAAAGGATTATGAGAAAACATACAAGAAATATCAGGGACTAGTTATCAAGCAGGAGCAACTGTTGAGAGGTAGAGTGCTATTTTATTCTACAATAGAAAAAATAAAAATATCTCATTATGATGAAGGAATTTTTGATAATCAGTCAAGCGTTTCTTAATTTGCCATTTGCCATTAATGTCCTTAATATTCTTAAACACTTCAATGACTTTCAATTCCTAGGCCCCCATTGCTTTATTTCACCATTACTCCTTTACCCCTCATCCCCACCAGGGCCATTAATAATTCCCTTATTAATGGTTCTTGATGTACTCTGCCAGCATGAGCTAATAGAGATTGAAGACAAAGGTTATTGTGTGGGGGCGGGATGGGTGGAGAAACTTTTCTTAATCCTATTTGCAGGAAGAACTTTGAATAATTCTAATGTAAGCAATTGAAAATATTTTCTGCTGTATTGAGCCTGAAGATAAATAGCATTTAATGTTACTTTGGGAGAATACCTATCTAACATAACTTTGGGAGAGTTTAAACATATTCAATGTTCATGATTTTGTTTCGTATGTTTTCATATTTTTATTTGTGTTTGCATGCAAGTATAGTTCTGTTCATGTCCCTTATTTACGCCTGAATTATATATCATAACACAGAACCACTAAGCATTTTTGTGCAAATTTTAGGCACTAATTTTTCTTATGGTCTTTACTAGTTGCTTATTATCTTCTGTTGAATTTGGCGGAAGACACAAGGACTGAACTCAAAATGAGGAACAAGAATATTGTCCACATGCTTGTGAAATCACTTGATCGAGAAAACTTTGAGTTGCTGATCCTAGTGATGTCCTTCTTAAAAAAACTTAGCGTATTTGTAGAGAACAAAAATGATATGGTACGTGAGCTATGTTTCTGTTCATGTTTATGTATATCGACTAAATAATTAAGAGAAATATTGGGATCACGATACATCATTACTTTGAAGTTGGAATTTTGAAATATTTTTGGAAGATTGAGAATTTGAAAACCAGATGAATAATGGTATTCAGCGTGAGAATCATCTTTTGAGCAATTTGGAATGGACAAAAACTGTTCACCTTTTTAGTGACATCTCATGGATCTCGGAGAATCCAGCCCTGAAGCCAAATGAGTTTGCACTCACTTTCATGCACCTATTTACAATAATCCTACACTAAACACAACTAAAGTGAGAATGACATGGTCTGATACTAAATGTGTCCTCTATCTTCTCATGCCAAAACCTTTTCTTAGATCAGGATGTGACTAACTGTAGTTAAGTAAAAATAGTCCAAGTTTTAAAATAAAATATTGGCCAAGTGTTTTAGTGTATGCTTTTTTCCCATATGCTTTCATAACTGTTTTATGAGCTTGATCAGCCATTTTCAAATATTTATGATTATATCCTTGGGTCTCTCTGCTTCCCAAAATAGTACTGATTAGTTTTTAATTTGTTCAACATTTGGATTACATTAGCAAACAGGATTTTACAAATTCATATAACAGGATTGTGCAGGATTAACGAATCTTAAAACCAAGTAAAATGTATTATGCTGTGTGAGACTTTAACAGATTTGTAAGTGTTCATTTGACAAATTAAACTTTAGACCATGCAGAGCAGAAAAATACAAAGAAATATTGGCAAGTAACATTAGTGAAAACATGAGCCTTGAAAACAATTTATGAAAAGTAAAGAGTAAATGTTTCATTGTTCAACCAGAGTAATCATGACCAATGCAAAAATAAATCACATTGTATTTTTAAAAGTTAGTTAAAGCTTTGAGTGTTTTGGCATGCTTTTGTGTTTTGTACTCGTTGAGGGTGTAGAGTTGTAGATGCTGTTTAACCGTATGATTTGATCGTAGAATTTTTTTATTAAGCAGCTAACCTATCTATTTTATTGTTTTTATATAAAGACTGAAGATGTATTTATTTTTTGCCTTTTTCACTTTTATAAATGCTGCTACATTGCCTAGCTTGATTATGCAGGCAATTTAAAATTCTGGAACTATTTGATATTCCATTCTATTTAATATGATTAGGCTAATTTAAGTGATCAGATGGTCATACTATCCTACGCACACTAATGGCGATTTACATTTATATCAAACCAATTAGCCTACAAAGCTGTACGTCTTTGGAATGTGGGAGGAATCCAGAGCTTCCCGGAGAAAACCCACGCAGGTCATGGGGAGAATGTATAAACTACCTACAGACAGCACCCGTAGTCAGGATCGAACCCAGTCTCTGGTGCTGTAAGGCAGCAACTCTACCATTGCGCCACTGTGCTGCCCCAATTGCTAGGGAACAGAGAGGCAGTAAAGAATCAACCATATTAGTAAGTTGGAGTTACATGTAGGCCACACCAGATAAGGTAAATTTCCACCCCAAAGCAGATTGGTAAACCATAAGCATTGGTACTAAAGCCTGGTACTGTTCTGGTTACTATTTGCTGAGATTAGTTTTTTATTTTAACCTACTCAGCCAATAGAATTCAAGTCATGTCTCTGGATTAGTGAGTCAGAGGTCAGGCAGCAGTTCAGTTACTTAAAAATAACATCCAAATGTTACACCCAGTGTAATTTGTTTTCTCAATCTCATAATGTTTATATTAATCTGTGGCTGTTAAAATCCTTAAGTACCTCATTTGGTGAGATCCCTGTGATTGTGCCTAAAATATGCTAGATTTTGTTTGTGCTATTTGTTTGTGAACCAAGTGGAATTCTAGTAGCCGAAATGTGTAAGAAGGAACTGCAGATGCTGATTTAAACCGAAGAGAGGCACAAAAAGCTGGAGTAACTCAGTGGGATAGGCAGCATCTCGAGAGAAGGAATGGGTGACATTTCGGGTCGACCTGAAACATCACCCATTCCTTCTCTCCAGAGATGCTGCCTGTCCCGCTGAGTTACTCCAGCTATTTGTGTCTATCTTCGGAATTCTGGTAGCAATTTGCTCTGGTAGACATTCGAAAGGCGTGTGTGGCTAGCTTGCTTACTTTTACCCAGTGAAATGGTGAAACCAATTGAAGTCCATTTACTTTTCGTTGGAGCAGTTGCTTAACAAAACTCAGATAATCAAATCTAGGACTTTCCTGGTCTATAAATTATGTGGATCAGTGCTGCCATTGTATTCTCCGTTGTGCTGTTGAGCAAATGAAACTGGAACTGTTCTTCAAAGTGTATTGTGCTAAAGCTCCACATGCATTTTTAGCACTTGGATAGAGTTACATCTAAAAGGTCTCACTCCATCTAAATTACTGATTTTATTCTGCGTATTATATCATTTTTGAATTTTAAATAAACATTTATGTGATGTTTTGGATAGGGGTTTAGAGGAAAATATCATGTTAATGTAACTCATAAATTTTCTAGACTTTTCATACTTTTCATACTTGCTAATCAGCTTTGGAAGTCTTTGAAAAGTCACACCTGGAAGTAATCCGATGTGAGTAACAGAGGCATTCATCAAAGCTGCAACATGAACAGTTGTTTCAAATCCTGCTACCTTTCCGAATGCAGTTTTGTTTAGTATTGAATAATGGTGCCATTCTTACATAAATGAATAATTGTTGGGAATATTAGTAAGGCAATTGTCTGCCACAAAACATGACTTTAATAGTCTGCTCAGAAATCCTGATATTTTTCCATTTCATTTTTAACCATCAAGAAAACTTCATAGGTTGGTTTTCTACGAATTTGTAATGAAATAAAATAGCTCATTTATAGTTTTTTTACTGTACGCTAATTAATGGCCTGGTAGAATTAGTAATGCTTGACCGTACATTAGTCAAATAAAACCTGTGCCAGGTAAAAGTTCGGGATGAGAAATTTCCATTCAGTGTTGTATCTGGTTTAATTTCATACCACTGAGAACTGAAATTGCAAATTTCAATTATATCTTGAATGGTGCATGTGAACCAAAATACCGTTAACTTAAATGCCGTTTCCCTATTAAAATTTGTAAGCTTTATCATTAAAAGCACATTACAAATAATTGATTGTTATCCAACTTGTTTTCCTGGAGGTACTAAAATTTTAAAGTTGGTATGGGATTACATACAACTGTCTGAAGACTTTAAATGTTTTATAATGATGTGCTAAATCTTAACCTTGTTGTAATTAAATCCATCTTTCCTTAAATGGGTTTTGTCATTATCCTAATGCTTGTGCATCAAGAAAAACCTATAAAGACATTAAGCACTGTTTAGTGATGAAAATGAGTTACAGAAAAGCGATTTGGACATGCAGATGTTTCACGTTAAGAGCCAGATGAGGTGTACATGGACCTCCATATGTGCGGTGTCCTCACAAGTTCTTGATTTCTTTTTCATCTCACCTGTGTACACGTGGAATGAATTTGCTGAAAGTGGGCAACTCACCAAAACTCTTTTAATTAGATCATATATAAAGTGTTCAATGAAGAGAGCTGACTGCTGTGGAATTGTATGTATTAAAACTGTAAATGGTTAGGAGAAAGTAAGTTTGCTTTTATTCAAACTTCTTGCTAGCCAACAATATTGCCTTTAGGTTTCTTTTAGCACAGCAACAAAATATTTTCTATCTATAAATTAAAATAAAACAATTTTACTTGTGTTCAACTGATATTTCATGGCAATATGATTAAGAAATGTAATTCATGATAAAAACAATCATTTTCTTAACATGGATATCCTTCCATTTTACAGTTCATCAGCAAAATCAAGTGGAAAAGTTGCATTATTAAAAAGTAACAAATTAAATATATTATTAGGGCTAGATATTTGTTGTTCTGTAATCTTAATTCTACATTAGCATAATGCATGCAGTATTTAACCAAAATTTCCATTCATTCAAAAGACAAGTTCCAAATGTTGATAACTAACTGTAAAGAAAACAGCTCGTAGGTTTATTTACTGAAAATAATAGAGCTGGTCCTAGAAGAGGAATTTGGTCACCCTTCGGTACAATGCACGTAATGTTATTTGAGAATTGTCATACCTTTTGGACCTAGATGGTTCCACATCATATTGTTTCCAGTAGCTGAAAGTATATCTGATTTTGTTAATGGAATCTTCTAGATGGTAATGCTTAGATTGTTAAACAGAATTCAATGTAGGTGGAGGTATATCCATGGATGTTGCTGATTCATTTGATCATGGTCATTCACTGTGTGTTGGTTGTCTTTCTGATTGTGTGTGGACGTCTACACAGTACACAAATCTAACAAATTAAGAATTACATCTGGTGTAAATTTCATTTCTGGCCACTGTAATTTGTGGCTACAGGACAAAGTCTAGAAAGTTGTGAGCTCGTTGTGTGCATCAAAGTGCGATGACCAAACCATTATTTTATTCTGTTGAAATTGTGACTGGATACATTATAGAGTTGTACTTAAAGGCGAGATGCATTTAACTTTTGGTGGCACAACAATACTTAGTTACTGTGTAGGAAGGAACTGCAGATGCTGTTTAAACCAAAGATAGATGTGTAGGAAAGATAATGTAAGAAAATAACTGCAGATGCTGGTACAAATCGAAGGTATTTATTTCACAAAATGCTGGAGTAACTCAGCAGGTCTGGCAGCATCTCAGGAGAGAAGGAATAGGTGACGTTTTGGGTCGAGACTCTTCTTCAGACTTTTCTCCAGCATTTTGTGAAATAGATGTGTAGGAAGTAACTGCAGTCTGAGGAAGGGTCTCGACCCAAAACGTCACATTCCTTTTCACCGGAGATGCTGCCTGACCCGCTGAGTTTCTTCAGCTTTTTGTGTCAATACTTAGTTACTATTTGTCTTTTTAATCATTTATAATGAAGTGACTAAAAGATAAATCTTGCATAGTGATATCTATTTGTGTACGTTCCCTCATGTTTTATGCCTATTAATAACGTCAAAAGACAGATTATGAATGTATCTGAGAGTATAGAATCTTAATAAAAATAAAGTAGGTAGAATGTATTAAAAGATAAACTTCCATGCAGGTTGGCTGACAAGTGCGGTATCTGACAATTTTTTAAATTCTGTTCCATGATAATCAGTGTTCTCGCTTATCATGATTCATAATTGGGTTTCAACAGTCCATGGTGTGATGTGACAAGACAATGCACATGAAGCTAGTCCAGTATTCACAATGACATGTTTATAAAAATAACTTTCATTAAAACTAAGTTTTCACTGTACCCGAAGGAGCTCATGAGACAATGTCTTGGTTAGGACGCTTATTCTGAAGTGGCAAGGTGGAGGGAGATTCCTATTCTTTTCTGAGGTTCATAATTTGTATTCAAAAATTAATTGGATGTAGTGTTGTGCAATGGTTTTTAATGATTTGTGCTCTTCATGGAGTTTTATGCTCTACAAATCAAACTAACTATTTTCCTTTGGTTATCAAATCCTTAAGTTTGTTCTTTAAATGGGTTATAATAAAAGTATTTTTTTAGTTGTAATTACTGTAAGATTTGTTGTCCATATGTCACTTGATTAATTACAGTCTTAAAATTGTACATTTTTTATGTCACCTTTTCGCTCCTTAAAACATTTGATCTTTGAGTGTGAAACGTCAGCTGCTTGTGAGTTGTTGAATCAGGTGACGTGGCAGTTCTTTCTCACATTTGAAGGCTGGTGCTGCACCTTTGTAGTTAAATAAATTCGGAAATGTAGTGCAATAAGAAATGGTAAAAGGTTACACATGTTTTCTCTCACTGCAGATTACCAATTTTCAAAATTTGAAGAGAATTTTGTTAGATGTTTCAAGACATTAAATAGATAGAAATATATAAATTTGTTACTAAACAAAGTATAAGAACTATATTCAGTAAATACTATTTTTTGTGTGAATAAAGTTTAATCTTTTGATATATTCAGCAGAGCTGATACTTCCTTAGAAATTGAAAAAAAAAGTTTTCCCAGAAAAATGAAAGCTTTTTAAAACCATTTTGATTGCCGAAGAGGTTCTGTTTTGAACTGAGTGGGAGGGAGGCTTTGTGAAATAATTTCTTGACTTCCCATGGATCTATCTGCCCCAGGTTACAACAAGAGTTAAATGTGTATAATTTGGCTACTGCACTGTTCCCATTGTTCTTTTATACAGTGCATTCAGAAAGTATTCAGACCCCTTCACTTTTTCCACATTTTGTTATGTTACAACCTTATTTTAAAATGGATTAAATTCATTTTTTAATCATCAATCTACACACAATACCCCTTAATAAAAAAGCGAAAACAGGTGTTTAGAAATTTTTGAAAAGTAATTAAAAAAAAATAACTGAAATATCATATTTACATAAGTATTCAGACCCTTTGCTATGACACTCAAAATTGAGCTTAGGTTCATCCTGTTTCCATTGATTATCCTTGAGATGTTTCTATAACTTGATTGGAGTTAACCAGTGTTAAATTAAATTGATTGGACATGATTTGAAAAGGCACATACCTGTTTATATAAGGTCCCACAGTTGACAGTGCATGTCAGAGCAAAAACCAAGCCATGAAGACGAAGGAATTGACTGTAGACCTCCGAGACAGGATTGTGTCGAGACACAGACCTGGGGAAGGGTATAAAACAATTTCTGCAGCATTGCAGGTCTCAAAGAGCACAGTGGCCTCCGTCATTCTTAAATGGAAGAACTTTGGAGCCACCAGAACCGCCCGGCCAAACTGAGCAATTGGGGGAGAAGGGCCTTGGTCAGGGAGGTGACCAAGAACCCGATGGTCACTCTGACAGAGCTCCAGAGTTCCTCTGTGAAGATGGGAGAACCTTCCAGAAGGACAACTATATCTGCAGCACTCCACCAATCAGGCCTTTATGGTAGAGTGGCCAGATAGAAGCCACACCTCAGTAAAAGTCACATGACAGCTCACTTGGAGGTTGTTAAAAGGCACCTAAAGGACTCTCAGACCATGAGATACAAGATTCTCTGGTCTGATGAAACCAAGATTGAACTCTTTGGCCTGAATGCCAAACGTCACGTCTCATCACCTGGCCAATACCATACCTACGGTGAAGCATGGTGGTGGCAGCATCATGCTGTGGGGATGTTTTCCAGTGGCAGGAGCTGGGAGACTAGTCAGGATCGAGGGAAAGATGAACGGAGCAAAGTACAGAGAGATCCTTGATGCAAACCTGCTTCAGAGCGTTCTGGACCTCAGACTGGGGCGGAGGTTCACCATCCAACAGGTCAACGACCCTAAGCGCACAGCCAAAACAATGCAGGAGTGGCTTTGTGACAAGTCTGTGAATGTCCTTGAGTGGCCTAGCCAGAGCCCGGACCTGAACCTGATCGAACCTCTCTGGAGGGACCTGAAAATAGCTGTGCATCGACACTCCCCATCCAACCTGACAGAGCTTGAGAGGATCTGCAGAGAAGAATGGGAGAAATTACCCAAATACAGGTGTGCCAAGCTTGTAGCGTCATACCCAAGAAGATTTGAGGCTGTAATCGCTGCCAAAGGTGTCTCAACAAAGTACTGAATAAAGGGTCTGAATACTTATGTAAACGTGATATTTCAGTTATTTCTTTTCAATTACTTTGCAAACATTTCTAAACACCTGTTTTCACATTTTTATTATGGGGTATTGTGTGTAGATAGATGATAAAAAAAAAGAATTTAATCCATTTTAAAATAAGGTTGTAACGTAACAAAATGTGGAAAAGGTGAAGGGGTCTGAATACTTTCTGAATGCACTGTATTTGTGTGATTCATCCATGCAAAAAATCATTTTGCAATTCTAATATAAGGACTGCCCTGAAGACTTGGAAGATTTAGTGAAGAATATTAAAAATTTGTCTGAAGTATGGTGTTGAATGGGGAATGGTGTTGAAAGAACCTTAAGTATTGACAAAAATCTGAAAGCAAAACTTTTAATATTTCAGGTACTGAAATGAGAAATTAAAAACAGTAAATGCTAGAAATTTCTTGCATACTACATAGAAAACAATTGTTAATATTTAAATTGGGTGATCAGTTGTGAAATGTCAGGTATTTCTTGCTACACAAATGCTGCCTTGCAGCATTTACACAAGTCAATTTCTATAAGAAATCTTATTAGTTTGAGTCAAGAATTTCTTATGATAAGAGAACATTATTGATCATACTGCTCTGCTGGTCTGCAGGTAGAGTTAAACATCATTGAGAAGCTAACAAAGCTGGTGCCCTGTGATCATGAGGATCTTCTGAATATTACCTTGCGCTTGCTGCTGAATCTTTCCTTCGACACTGGGCTTCGGAACAAGATGGTCCAAGTGGGCCTACTCCCAAAACTGACTGCACTGATAGGTAATGCTAAGTAGCAAACCATTGTTTCTTAATCTAAAGTTTGCACTGCTATGTAACATGGAGCGTATGAAAGGCAATCTGAGTAACCCCTCTTGATTGTAATTTGGTAATACTAGAATCCTGCATTTCTGAAATGAATCTCAATGAAAGTGCAAACATTGTTATTGTTTCCAATCAGCTAAATACTCGCTAAGTAGTTTAAAAATGATGGAGGGGAAGATTGTTGTAAAATGTAAGTGCCATAACAGTTATAAGAAAAGCACATACAAATGTTTGAAGCAGAAAATACTAGAAGTACTCATTTAGTCAGGCAGTATCTTTGGAGAGAAAAACAGTGTGGGGTTTCACGTTGATGATTTATTAGTAATGAGGAACGTTTGAAAATGTGCATGCTTTAATTTGCAGAGAATGGGAGGGGGTGGGGGGAGAGTACTTGTTGGGCAATGTATAAAAGGTGTGCAGACCTAGAAATTTAGTGTGAAGTGATAGTACTGGTTAAGAGAGGGTTAAGAGAGGGTGGTGAAGGCTTGCTAATCAGAGATGATCTGCGTCAGAGTGATGTAAATTGGAGAGGAACGAATAGAGAACAGGAAAAAGAAAGGAAAATAAAAACAGCACTGAAACAGTAAATGCTGGAGAATCAAAATACTGGAATTCTGAAATAAAACAGCAATTATGGAAATTCTCGGCAGGTTAACATAGCATCCATAGAGAGGGACAGAGATACTCTTAATTGGTTAGTTCTGGTTCAATCTGGGGAGGCCTGTTGTTTGAAACAACTAAATATAATTCAATATCGTGAGGACTGTTTTGTGCAAATCTGATTTTGTGTAAACTTGTGTTGGGTTTTGTTGGAATGGTAACAGGCTAAAGACAGAGTCATATCTATCCTTGAATGTTTTCTTAATTTTTGAAGTACTTTAATCAATTTCCCTTCTAATATAATGTTCTAAGAGGAATATAAGCTAATATCAATGACCCTGAAATTGATGCATGAACCCCTACCTGACCGATAAGTGGAAGTACAAAGGTACATATCAAGCCAATCAGTTCAAACTACCAAGTTGATTATCTTCTGTGATAAGTTTCTATCATACCTGCTCTTTTCCCTTTCATTTACTTGTTATTTGTAGTTAACCAGTCTGATCACGACTATTGATTAATCATTGGTACAACGCATCCTTACGATGACTCTGCAACTACATTTCTTTCTGAATCACATAAATTTAATCTGTGGTCGCCACATCCTCATCCCCTCAAATACTGAGTAGTCTGTTTCTGCCTCATAGATTCGTTATTAGCTCCATTTTTAATACTGGTAAACCAAGATTCTTCTTGCCAGGAGTGGCAAGAACTATTTCTTATATCTCTTGAACTATTTAACCTGGAGGATTTAGCAAATTTGATCACTGGAGGTATTTGAAAAAAGGGGTAAAAACAAAAAGGGAAATTGAATTGTGGGCAGTTGGGAACCGGCAGATAACAAGAATTGAGGCTTGGACAGATAAGCATTGATAGGCAGGGCAGGCTTGAGGGGCAAGGTGGCCTACTTCTCCCCTTGTATTTGTATGTTACCAATTATTTACAATTTGTTCTCAATCGTAGGTGTTGCTCTCGTTGTCCTAACTAATCCATATATCCAAGTACTTTAACTCTTCCACAACACCAAGCCATCTTTTATGGAAAGTATGATTACAGAAAGTAATTGTGGAACTTATGGATGTCATAATTCACTTGCACAAAGTTCTTGTCCTACTTAATGTGTTCTATCTAATTATCCTGCCCATTTCTACTGTTCCACTTAATCCTTTCTAGTACACTTATAGATTTTCTTAAAATGTATGTATGCATTCTTTCTATTTAACAACAATAAGTGTGAGGTTATCCACTTTGGTGGTAAGAATAGGAAGGCAGAGTATTATCTGAATGGTGTCAAGTTAGGAACAGGGGACGTACAACGAGATCTGGGTGTCCTAGTGCACCAGTCACTGAAAGGAAGCATGCAGGTACAGCAGGCAGTGAAGAAAGTCAATGGAATGTTGGCCTTCATAACAAGAGGAGTTGAGTATAGGAGCAAAGAGGTCCTTCTGCAGTTGTACAGGGCCCTAGTGAGACCGTACCTGGAGTACTGTGTGCAGTTTTGGTCTCCAAATTTGAGGAAGGATATTCTTGCTATTGAGGGCGTGCAGCATAGGTTTACTAGGTTAATTCCCGGAATGGCGGGACTATCATATGTTGAAAGACTGGAGCGACTAGGCTTGTATACACTGGAATTTAGAAGGATCTTATCGAAACGTATAAGATTATTAAGGGGTTAGACACGTTAGAGGCAGGAAACATGTTCCCAATGTTGGGGAAGTCCAGAACAAGGGGCCACAGTTTAAGAATAAGGGGTAGGCCATTTAGAACTGGGATGAGGAAAAACATTTTCAGTCAGAGATTTGTGAATCTGTGGAATTCTCTGTCTCAGAAGGTAGTGGAGGCCAATTCTCTGAATGCATTCAAGAGATAGCTAGATAGAGCTCTTAAGGATAGCGGAGTCAGGGGGTATGGGGAGAAGGCAGGAACGGGGTACTGATTGAGAATGATCAGCCATGATCACATTGAATGGTGGTGCTGGCTCGAAGGGCCGAATGGCCTCCTCCTGCACCTATTGTCTATTGCCTATTGTCAGTTACATCATCAAGGAATTCTACGAGATTAATCATACTTTATTAGCTATTGTTGTTTTCACTTTTTATGTACCAGTAATTTCATTAATGTATAATTTCCTTTACCAATATCTTTGAATGATTGGGGGAATTGAGTGCTATGGGGATCAGGCACAGTGGTTGAAGCCTAGCTGGAACAGTTATGGTCATACTACTATCAGCAAATGTAGCAGTCACTAGAGTCCTAGCTGCAGTGGGTTGCAGTATTGTTGTATGAGGTGATAAATGCCATGCACTACTTTGTACAAATACGTAACTATGGGCCAGTACACCCTGTTGGGATGGTAAGGATGTGAGCTCAGCTCTGTTTATGTTCCTGCACCTGCGCCTCCATGTCATCTTTCCACTATTTGATGTTGCTGTTCTAGCCACAGTTGAGTAGTTAAATGATTCCCATTTTCTGACAGCTTCTCCTCTTGATTCCTGCACGCCCACTCCACCCACAATCTCCAGCTGCTGCTTTCTCACTCTCTGAGTGTTGACCACTGTGATTCCCCTACTCAGAGGGTTCCTTCCCAATTGCTAATTGCCCTCCTCTTGCCTAGCCCAATCTCAACAGCCACATCATGGTCCAGATCCTCGTGGCCTCTTCTATTTGCTCTCCTGTGCTGCATGATGTTGGCAGCTTGTGTTCTCTTGCTGGGTCCCAATGTGGAATAATGTCCCAGAGGAAAGAGACAGGTTCACCATGAAGGAGGATTATATAGAAACATAGAAACATAGAAAATAGGTGCAGGAGTAGGCCATTCGGCCCTTTGAGCCTGCACCGCCATTCAATATGATCATGGCTGATCATCCAACTCAGTATCCCGTACCTGCCTTCTCTCCATACCCCCTGATCCCTTTAGCCACAAGGGCCACATCTAACTCCCTCTTAAATATAGCCAATGAACTGGCCTCAACTACCTTCTGTGGCAGAGAATTCCACAGATTTACCACTCTGTGTGAAAAAAAACTTTCTCATCTCGGTCCTAAAAGACTTCCCCCTTATCCTTAAACTGTGACCCCTTGTTCTGGACTTCCCCAACATCGGGAACAATCTTCCTGCATCTAGCCTGTCCAACCCCTTAAGAATTTTGTAAGTTTCTATAAGATCCCCCCTCAATCTTCTAAATTCCAGCGAGTACAAGCCGAGTCTATCCAGTCTTTCTTCATATGAAAGTCCTGCCATCCCAGGAATCAATCTGGTGAACCTTCTCTGTACTCCCTCTATGGCAAGAATGTCTTTCCTCAGATTAGGAGACCAAAACTGTACGCAATACTCCAGGTGTGGTCTCACCAATGCCCTGTACAACTGCAGCAGAACCTCCCTGCTCCTATACTCAAATCCCCTCGCTATGAATGCCAACATACCATTCGCTTTCTTCACTGCCTGCTGCACCTGCATGCCTACTTTCAATGACTGGTGCACCACGACACCCAGGTCTTGCTGCATCTCCCCTTCTCCTAATCGGCCACCATTCAGATAATAGTCTGCTTTCCTGTTCTTGCCACCAAAGTGGATAACCTCACATTTATTCACATTATACTGCATCTGCCATGCATTTGCCCACTCACCTAACCTATCTAAGTATCTTACTTAGCTACCATTTGCACCAAAGGATTAATGTTGAATGGTACTTGATGGTTGCCATGGGCATGGTGGCTAAGAGCCTGTTTCTGTGCTGTAAAACTATGATGCTCTATCAATAATGTGATATTAGGATAAGTTCAAATGTGATTAAATTTTCTACAACTCTCTTTGCTATTTGGTTACTTATTTAAACCTTACCTGTTTCTGCGGGAAGCTAACTTGAAGTCTGCTCAAAAGTCAAAATAGTCTAGAATTGTCCATTGACATTGGTGAACACAGTGGTGACATTAAATATGCCTGCAGGACTCCAGTTATCACTTTTGGAAAAAGATTCAACAGTGACCCCTGGTGGCAAATATTTTGGCACAGCACTATTTCTATGGCTATTACCTCAATTGCTTGAGAACAGCTGCTGAGATTTGTGCAATACATTAATTGGTTAGTAGTTTAGCGCATCATAGCTACAAGCCCAGCTATTAATATCAATTTTGGCACAACACTATAGCTAAAAATATAACCCTCTCCGTGATGTCATTTTGAACCTTTTCCGACATAGGTGTAGCTATATTGTGGGTGCTACTATTTGTTGTAGCTCTAGATATACGCAAGCTGTATTTTCAAACGCATTTGATATTCAATTATAAAATCGGGCCTCATGTTAGAAAACAATGACTCATTTATTGCAGTTAATCTGTTTGTAATACAATAACCATTTACTCCACCTCATTTTAATTCTCGGCAGAAGATTATTTTTTTCTAGTCTCAAATTTAAACCTCTACTTGGCACAATCATAGTCATTGCTTCTGAATAGCTAGAATTTCTTTTTGATTATAATATTTAAACTTTAGTCTAATCTACCTATCATTATGGACACTATGATTTTGAAAATGTTTTGACTTGCGATGTTAATATTTTTCAAGAGTATTTTTTGAAGCCTGGTGCATAATGAGAAAACATGTCTAATTGGATTTCACAATTATTCTGCCCAATCTCCAAGTACTTGAGGAAGAACAGAAACTTTCCACAATTAGAGAAAGAGAGATCAGTTCTTATTTTCAGTCATCAAACAATCCTGTTAATCTCAAAGCTCCATAAATGCAAATAAATCAAAATCTTACGAGGATATATTGCTACTGTCTAAGCCACTCTCACCTAGAAGTCACTTTACTTTTTGTTTTCTGGAATGTTGAAATTCAGTTCTCCATTCTCTCTTACAAATCCATCCATAGCCTTGTTCTATCTATCTCTTCTACTTTCTACTTAACATGTTCTGTTTTTGGACATCTCTTTGCCTTGCACAAGTTGCCCGGAGAATTCCCTTCTTCCTTCAGTTCCCTTTTGGTAACTGAATCTTTACTTATCCCTGGAGATCCTTATTTCAGGGTTTAAAGATATTCTCAAAAAGCACGACTTTGATG
The DNA here is from genome assembly GCF_053455715.1 of Rhinoraja longicauda. NCBI lineage: Eukaryota > Metazoa > Chordata > Chondrichthyes > Rajiformes > Arhynchobatidae > Rhinoraja > Rhinoraja longicauda. The sequence goes on from NC_135963.1 coordinate 46,213,419, forward strand.
CTTTTGTTGCTCATCACATAAACACTCAGTTGTAGGCTCCAGTTTCCCTTTTTGTGGGATGATTTTTGTTAAGGTGGTACATGAATGAAATGTGCTAACAGGGTTTGTACATTTATTTCTCTGATGTCCTTTAGCCATTGAAATAATCCTATCTATTTTATGGAACTGTATCTCTCAAAATTATAGAAAAATGGGCTGTTGCTTATATACCTCTGTTTTGTACTCAATTAATGCCTTAGTGGAGAAATACTCATCCAATGCTATTTTTTTTCTCCTCTGAAAGAAAAATGTTTAGGTAGCATTTTGCTGTATATCATAATTGTTGTATCTTTCAAATCGCACCTTTCTGTCAATTTAATTTCTAGATTTCATATCCCAGGACTCGGGAGAAGTGTTATCGTGCATCTTTCTAAATTTTTTGATTCTGAGAATGGAGGCAACTTTTAAATATGTCACCAGTTAGCTGACATTCAAGTACAGAGCCACAATCATTTACTTCATCTGACTTGCCAGGTGCAATTGGACATAGAATCCCAGCTGGCATTGGTCGCTTTTTCCAGATCATGGTACTGCATGACTGGAATATAAATATTTGCAAAGCTGCAACTCAGTTTACAGGCTCTGAATTTGTTTTATTAAAATTATCTAAATTACATTAAATACTGAATTTAACAAATTTGATGGGCTATCAATCTGCATCGTTGACGATGAGTTAATTATTTAATTAAAGAATTAATATATTTACAGCTAATTGGTTCCTGTTTTTCCTTATTTATTATTACCTACATGTCAATTGTTTTGTACTAACCCTGTAAAGTTGTCTTGGCACTTTTTTACTCCTTTGGGGTTAGTCCCAAAAATTCTCACTCCAGCTTCAAAAAGGCGCAGCCTTTTATGTAGGTGCTGGGCACCCCCTGTTTTAAATAAGGTTTTTATGTTTTATTAGGTAGTAGTTGTCTGCATTGTGAGCAAACATACATCAGGAATGCCTAGGAAACATTTATCGTTACTACTACTACTGCTCATTTCCAAGGGTTATTTTACATGGAAACTTCACGTAAAATACCAAACATGCTTACAAATTTAAACTTTTTTCGACTGAGCAGCCACAAATGAAAAGAGATCACGTTACCCACTACTTAAATATCCTTTGATCTAAAAATGAGAACCTTCAGCCACGCTTTCCTATTTGTGTTTCATGCTATTTTGTGCTTTTTGTGTCTGACATATCTATTTTTCCACAACACTGTTTATTGCTTTGTGTTTATCCAAGAAGTGTATTGTACTTTCATCAGCCATGTCATGACTTTTTAAACAGAAGTATTAATATGAAACAATTGCAATTGACCAAGAATATGTGCACAGTCCAATGACAATTTTAATCATCAGTTCATATTGCTTGGTCGCAACATTGCTGCTCTTTATACAGCTCATTCCTGTTTCTTGCTTTCAGAGTATTTAACAAGATGACCCTTCTTTCAAAGGATATTCATCTTCACCTTTTTGAGCTGGTGGTCACATTGTTGTATTTGCGCATTATTTGAGGAGATGCTAATTAATTGCACTTATTTGAAAGCCAGTTTTTGTTTCATGATGACAAATATTTCCTAATACTTGTTGATAAATTGTAAAGGCCAGGTATCCTGAAGAGAAATTGTAAGGATGTTTAATTTTAGTGAATATACAGCTCTCGTGGATTGCAACCCTTCACGTGTCTCTAACCTGGTGCCTAATAAGGCAAAGGCAAAAAGTGGCTCTTTAAGATGGTCTCGGCAGAAAGCCATTGTTTACGTCATTGCAAAATTGCGACCAATACCTGTAAGTACATGGTATTGAGCTTTTTTGATTTACGTCAAATTTCTTTTAAATTTGATTCCCTTTGGCAGGAATATATACTGGTTTTCAAAGTTCAGGTGGGTAATACAGAGAGCAGCCAAACGGAGTATGTTTTCTTACCCTGTTATGAAATGACAGACATGATACTCATATCAAACCCTGGACCATAGCCTATCTAATCCACCAGAGGAAGGGTTAGCAAGATGCTGGTGGAGGAATAAACCAGTTGCTTCTATTTACAAAATATGTACCTTTTCTATATTTGTGTTCCTTAAGAATTAATATAACCTGTTATAATGTTATTTGTGTGATATTTTATTTGTCTGCTTTAGTTAACATAACTGTTGCCAAAATCTATGTATTCAATTTAACCAACTCATCAGACTTTGGGGGACAATTAATCTTGCAGATTATTATAAAAGAGGCCCATATTGCTACTGTAGTTCTTCTTTAGATTTAATAGACCATTGCTTGTTATTTTTAGGGGCAATCTTTTACTATTCAGCTTTTAAACAATCATACATTTTTTCTACAAATGAAATGAGGTAATAGCAGGGGTCAGATGTGGCAAAAACCCTAACTAAAACCATCTGCCACAGCCAGTGGGGGTGCATTAAAGTTGTATCAGGATTGCTTGAAGTTATTGATGGCAGTAAAATTTATGCTTCCTCCTGTTTTCTCAATTAAGTGGAGATGCTATTTTTTTCTCCTGGTGTTGGACAAAACACACATGGTTTTAATAGACCATGTGCAAATATCGCCTGAGTTTCTGTCTCTTGTGCAGACTTCCTAAAAAGGATAAAGTTTACCAATAGGTTGTTAAACCTGAAGTGTGCATTACTCACGGAATCCTGTAAACCTAGTATCACTTATCAAAGATCTGCATAATCAAGTAAATTTCATAGTCTTTCACCATTGAAATGGGTGCACCTGAAGAGAATTGAATGCCTTGACATGTCATTTTATTAAGCATTTATTTAAAGAAAGCACTCTATAATATTTTAAATGCATGTTATATTGATACCTGAGCAAAAAACGAACTGCTAGAGTAACTCAGCAGGCCAGGCAGCATCTGTGGGGGGTGGGGTGGTGGTGGGGGGGGGGGGGGGGGGGATGAACAGACAATGTTTGGGTAAGGACCAGACTGATGGAAGAAAGGGGAGATAGCTGATAGAAAAAAGTGAGAGGAAGGGGGTAGGGCAAGAGTTGGCAAGTGATGGGTACATCCAGGTAAGGTGGAGCTGATTGGGGAATGAGTTAGATAGGGAGTGAGAAGGATGGAGACTTCAGCAGAGACCTCTCCCTCTCCCACTCCCCCTCCCCCTTCCCCTCCCCCTCAGGAAATATGAAATAGGGATTTTAACTAGTTTAACATATCGTTGGTAATTTAAAATATATGGGAATTACAAAATTACCCAATGAAAAGTATTCAGTAATACTGGGTACTAGAAGTCAGATGTACCCTTACAATTTGACAGATATTAAGAATCTGAAATAAAATTAGTTAATGCTGAAAATATTCATCAGGCAATGTGGGAAGAGAAACAGTGTTTACATTATATATCAACATTTCACTAGAACTAGGAAAGAAAGAAAGTTGGTTGATAAAATGCAAAAAATGACCTGGAATGGATGAATAGGGCAAAGGAAATATTTCTGATATGACGAGATCAGGGTATCTAATGTAGATAGAAAAACGGAGGCACTGCTCCCTACGAGTGGCCCACAGCAGAACTGGCCAATTCTGATAGAAAAAGAGAAAGCAAGTTACCTAGAGTTGTAGAATTGTAGACTGCAACGTGCCCAGCCAGGAGATGAGACACTAGTATCTCTAGCTGTTGCATGGAAAAAGTATATTACGAAACAAGTAAGAATAGTGATGGAAGAGCAAGCCGGGGAGTTTTGAAGGGCATAGTTCCTTTCTTGTTTCTGTTCTACCCAAGTAGCTTCTCCACCCCCCACCCCCACCAACCCAAGAATATTCTCTCTAAGCTCTGTAGTTATGACCCTCATCAAAAAGGCAACCTTCGCTACTCTTAAACCTGTACCACTATCATGCCTGTTTTGTCTATAATATCCTAATCCCTGAGCAAATCCATGCCCTGGGTTTGTCAATAAAAATAAATGCAGGCTAAAGAACTGTTTTTTTGCCTCTCTTTGCATGCCCCATGTTTCCTCTTTACTAAACCTACTCTTTGACTGCAGTATTTGCCCCCAACTTCTCCACTCCTGCTCTGGGAAGTGGCTAATCGAATTGAAATTCCTGTAGCACTAACAAATCTCCCTCCCACAATATTAGTTCCATTCCACTTGAGTTGCAACCCATCCTTTTTGTACAGGTCACGTTCACCCGTGAAGAGGTCCCAATGATCCATTAAACTGAATCCTGGCTCCCTGCTCCATAGACACGCATAGACACGCTCCATCCATACACACGATAGTCCATAGACTATCCTTCCACTTCTGCCTTCACTTGCACGTGGCACTGTGAGTAATCTGGTGACTACTACCCTTGAGGTCTTGGTTTTTATCTCTTTCCCAATCTATATTCTTCAAGGACTCATTCTTTTCTCTTTTCTCCATGCCATTAGTGCCAATACGCACAATGACCTCTGGCTAACCATTCCTTAAGCAAGTTCTGCAACTGATCAGAGACATCCTTGACCCTGTCACTAGGGAGGCAATACATCATTCTGGCATGGTGTCACAGACCTGGCTGCTGCTGCTAGCCTCCAAAAGTATTTTCCCCCTCCCCAACAGTATTCAAAGAGATATATCTGTTACTGAGGGGAATGGCCACAGTGGAACCCTGCACTATCTGCTTACTCCCTTTACCTTTTTGTGGTCACCCAACTACATGCTGCCTGGATCTTAGATGTGACTACCTTACTAAAACTCCGGTATATGATGCTCTCGGCATTCTGGATGATGCCAGCTGCAATCCCTTAAAGGGGTCAGTCAGGAGTTGCATGTGGGCATATTTCCCACTTGTATAATCACCAGGAACACTGTAACTCTCCCACATCCTGCAAGAGGGGCAAGCCACGAACTTAACTGCCATTGAGCCTACACTATGTCCGAAAAATAAAGTTAAGAGATTTTACCTCCTCTTACTTGTACCTCAGCTTAGAATCATTACTGAAACCCTACAAGCCAAACGCTTAGCACCCACTGTTCAAAACTATGCACTTGGAATGCAAACGCAGCGACTCTCACAATGGTTGCATCAAATTCTTCTGGTTTGTCACTTTTTCTGTTGGCTACTTTACCTGCAATAGTAACGATTTTCTCTTTTCATTTGCATAGCCTGATCTGCTGGGAATGTCTCACTTTTCTACATATTGCAACTTATCTATTCCTTTGTTTGTATTCTCTTCTCAAACTGTCCTTATTTCATAGCTCTTCTGTTCCTTTGTTCAGATTCTCTCCAACAGCCTCTGTTAATCCATTGATCAACTGACCTTGTTTACAGCTCATCCCTATAGCAATTTTGACCTTGTCCAGTCAGAGACATTTCTTGTCCATTCCTTCCTCACCTTGTCATAGAGTCATCGAGTGATACAGTGTAGAAACAGGCCTTTCGACCCAACTCGACCACACCGGCTAACAATGTCCCAGCTACAATAGTCCCACTTGCCTGCGCTTAGTCCATATCCCTCCAAACCTGTCCTATCCATGTACCTGCCTAACTGTTTCTTAAATGATGGGATAGTCCCAGCCTCAACTACCTTCTCTGGCAGCTTGTTCCATACACCCACCACCTTTTGTATGAAAAAGTTACCCCTCGGATTCCTATTAAATCTTTTTCCCTTCACCTTGAACCTATGTCCTCTGGTCCTCGATTCCCCTACTCTGGGCAAAAGACTATGCATCGACCTTATCTACTCCTCTCATGATTTTGTATACCTCTCTAAGATCTCCCCTCATCCTCCTGCGCTCCATGGAATGGAGACCCAGCCTACTCAACCTCTCCCAAGAGCTCACACCCTCTAGTCCTGGCAACATCCTTGTAAATCATTTCTAAACCCTTTCAAGCTTGACAATATCTTTCCTATAAAATGGTGCCCAGAACTGAACACAATATTCTAAATGTGGTCTCACCAACGTCTTACACAACTGTAACATGACCTCCCAGCTTCTATATTCAGTACTCTGATTGATGAAGGCCAAAGTTCCAAAAGCCTTTTTGACCATCTTGTTTACCTGCGACTCGACCTTCAAGGAACCATGCACCTGTACTCTTAGATCCCTCTGTTCTACAACACTACCCAGAGGCCTACCATTTACTGTGTAGGTCCTGCCCTTGTTCGACATCCCAAAATGCAACACCTCACACTTCTCTGTATTAAATTCCATCAAGGTTCACGAGGTTAATCCCTGGGATGGAGGGACTGTCATATGAGGAAAGATTGGAAAGACCAGGCTTGTATTCACTTGAGTTTAGAAGGATGAGAGGGGATCTTATAGAGACGTATCATAAAAGGACTAGACAAGCTAGATGCAGGAAAAATGTTCCCAATTTTGGGGGAGTCCAGAACCAGGGGACACAATCTAAGAATAAAGGGGAGGCCATTTAAAACTGAGGTGAGAAGAAACTTTTTCAACCAGAGAGTTGTGAATTTGTGGAATTCTCCACCACAGAAGGCAGTGGAGGCCAATTCACTGGATGAATTTAAAAGAGAGTTAGATAGAGCTCTAATGGTTAGTGGAATCAAGGGATATGGGGAATAGGCAGGCACGGGTTACTGATTGTGGATGATCAGCCATGATCACAATGAATGACGGTGGTGGCTCGAAGGGCCAAATGGTCTCCTCCTGCACCTATTTTCATTTAATAAAACCATTCCTCCGCCCATCTGGCTAATCAATCCAGATACTGCTGCAATCGTTCACAACCATCTTCACTATCTGCAAAACCACTAACTTTTGTACCATCAGCAGACTTGCTAATCGTGCCCTGTATGTTCTCATCCAAATCATTGATATAGATGACAGCCAGGAACGGGCCCTGCACCGAGAACTGAGGCATACCACTTGTCACAGGCATCCAGTCTGAGAAGCAACCTTCAACCATTACCCTCTACTTCCTTCCATGGAGCCAATTTGCTATCCATTCAGCTATCTCTCCTTGGATCCCATGCGACCTAACCTTCCAGAGCAGCCTTCCATGCGGAACCTTGTCAAACGCCTTACTGAAGTCCATGTACACAACATCTACAGCTCTGCCCTCATCAACCTTTTTGGTAACATCTTCAAAAAAATCAATCAGATTTGTGAGACATGATCTCCCACGTACAAAACCATGATAACTATTCCTAATCAGCCCTTGCCCATTGAAATGCCTGTATATCCTATCCCTCAGAATACTCTGCAGTAACTTACCAACTACAGATGTTAAGCTCACCGGCCTATAGTTCCCAGCATTTTCCCTGCAGCCCATCTTGAAAAGGGGTACAACATTTGCCACCCTCTAGTCTTCCGGCACCTCTCCTGTATTTAAGGACGACTCATAAATTTCAACCAGGGCTCCCGCAATTTCCTCTCTAGTTTCTCACAATGTCCTCGGATATATCATATCAGGCCCTGGAGATTTGTCTACCTTCAAACATGACAGTACTTTCAGTACTTCGACAATAACCCTGACTGCTTTCAAGACACTTCCAGTGACTGCTCCAATTTCCTCCATCCTACTGTCTTTCTCCTCGGTAAATACAGAGGAGAAATACTCATTTAGGACCTTGCTGATCTCCTCTGGCTCCAATGAAATCCAATTAAATTTGGATGGGCAAGGGCTGATTCCTGAGAGGTCCCACTCGCTCTCTAGTTACCCTTTTCGCCTTATGTATGTATAAAGTATTTTGGGATTGTCCATAATGCTACCTGCCAGAGCTATCTCCTGGCCCCTTTTTGCCCTTCTGATTTTCTTTTTTAGTTTACTCCTTAGTTCCCAAAACTCCTCCAGGGATTCACTTGATCCTAGAGGCCAATACCTGTCCCATGCATCCTTCTTGTTTTTGACTAACATCTCAATTTCCCTCGTCAGCCAAGCTTCCTTACGTTTGCTAGCTTTGCCCTTCACTCTAACGGGGATGTACACATCCTGAGATATCTTCAGTACACTTTTAAAAACATCCCACTTGGCCGATGTTCCTTTCCCCTATAATAACCTGCTCCAGTCAACTTGAGCGAGACCTTCTCTCATACCCTCAAAGTTGGCCTTACCCCAGTTGAGCATTTTAACACGTTGACCCTCTCCATCCCTATACATAACTATCTTAAACATAATCGAACTGTGGTCACCGGTCTCAAAAGGCTCCTCCGCACACTTCATTAACTTGCCCGTCCCATTTTCCCAATACTAGATCCAGCGTTGGCCTCTCACGTGTGGGGGCCTCCACATACTGCTTAAGAAAACTCTCCTGAACACTTTTGAGGAATTGCACCACATCTGAACCCTTCACGCTATGATTTTCCCAGTCTATATTGGGAAAGTTAAAATCCCCTACTACGACAACCTCATTTGACCTGCAGCTGACTGCAATCTCCCGGCACATTTGTTCTTCTAATTCCCATTGACTATTCGGGGGTCTGTAGTACACTCCCAACAAGGTGATCATCCCTTTCTTGTTCCTCAGCTCCACCCATATAGCCTCACTAGACGAACCATTCATAATGTCACTGCTGATCACAGCCGTGACATCCTCCTTAACCAACAATGCAACCCCCCCCCCCTCCTCTTTTTCCCTCGTCCCTGTCTCTCCAGAAGCTCCTGTAATTTAAACTGTCTTCTTTTCTCTCTTTCCCCAGTTCTGATGAAAGGTGTACGACTGGGAATACTAACTCTGTTTTCTTTCCATAGCTATTGCTTGGCTTGAGTGTTTCAACATTTTTGGTGTTTTTATTTGACATTTGGTGACTGATGCTCGATTTGAGATTTTTAGCAGTCTTCGTCCAAGCACAGATTAGAAGCTGATTCCAGGGGAGAATCACTGCCATTGGTATCATTGCAGCAAATGATTGTGTGTGAAATATTGAAGTCAATGTGAAGCACCAGGAAAGCTGGCTGAAATCATTATGTTTGACTTCATTCACCTCATTGCTAACAAATTGCTGTTTTAGTTCTTCGTCTTTGAACATCTTTTGTTTCAGTTTAGTTTATTGTTCCGTGTACCGAGGTATAGTGAAAAGCTTATGTTGCGTGCTAACCAGTCAGCGGAAATACAATAAATGATTACAATCAAACCATTCATAGTGTTCAGATACAGGATGAGTGAATAACATTTAGTGCAAGATAAAGCCAGCAAAGTTCGATCAAAGGTCGTCCGAGGGTCACCAATGAGGTAGATAGTCATTCAGGACTGCTCTCTAGTTGTGATTCAGTTGCCTGATGATAGCTGGGAAGAAACTGTTCCTGAATCTGGAGGTGTGCATTTTCACACTTCTACACCTTTTGCCCGATTGGAGAGAGGAGAAGAGAGAGTGGCCAGGGTTTGACTCATCCTTGATTATGCTGCTGGCCTTGCCGAGGCAGCATGAGTATAAATGGAGTCAATGGATGGGAAGTTGGTTTGTGTGATGGTCTGGGCTGCGTCCACAATTTGCTGCAATTTCGTGCAGTCTAGATGGAGCTGTTTCCAAACCAAGTGGTGATGCATCCTGATAAAATGCTTTATATGGCGCATCTCGAAGTTGGTGAGGGTTGTTTCCAGAATGCTTCTGGAGTAATGATCATGCAATTATAATCTATCCTTTACAATGAACATTTTTAGAAAAAGGTTTTCATCTGTTTTACTTGGGACAGAAAGGTATGAAAATTTATTACGCTTATTTTAGTTTTTTCTCTTTCAGATGCTGAAAACCATAGGCAAATAGTGATGTGTATTCTGTACCATGTCACCATGGATGATCGCTTCAAATCTATGTTTGCATACACTGATTGCATTCCACAGGTAAAATAAATTACACTAACTTGTAAATGAATCTTTAAAATTAGATGGATTATTGACAATTGAACTGTTGTATAACGGATAGTTGAGAATTATACAGTTAAAGTGTGGATAATTTAGAAAATGGGATTTGGTAGAGATTTTGAAGATTTTTCAGAGACTTGGGTATTTCCTTCTGTTATTTTAGTTTAGTTTCGAGATACCGTGCAGAAACAGGCCCTTTGGCGCACCGAGTCTGCACTGTCCAGCAATCCCCACATACTGGCACTATTCTACAAACACCAGGGACAATTTACAATTATACCAAACCAATTAGCCCACAAACCTGTACGTCTTTGGTGTGTGGGAGAAAATTGGAAATCCAGGAGAAAACCCACGCAGGTCATGGAGAGAACATATTGTATTTGCTGGATCTTTTTGGCAAGCTACTCTGCTGATTATCTCAGTTCCAAACAAATGTGTGACCTAGAATTACCTAAATAATTATAACACATTATAAACACTATTATAACACATCCAGCTTTGGTCTTTGACAGGGGCTTAAGAGAGTACTTTTTGATTGGGGGCACCTTTGCTCAATCTTGACTATTAATGTAGAGACATTTTAATCATTTTCTTTATGACTCACTTGTAAGGTGGGACAGAACTATCAAAATTGGGATGGAAGAGAGTCTAGTTAATCAAACCTAATCTGTTCCTCTGAGCACTATTTCAATGGAGGGGTTTGCCCCTTTCTCTTCAGTTTGGCCTTTAAAGCATCAGTAAGGCATTTAGACAGGCATTTAAATAGGAAAGTCACAGTAACATGCAGTCCTATTGTGGGCAAATGAGATTAATGTAGATTGGTAAAAATATTGGCTGTGACTCTGATACTATTTTAGAATTTAAGGTGCACCTTTCCTTATAGTAGCTGCGGTCTTGTATATATGTGGTATCCAACCATTTGAATCCTCACAATTAAGTGTATTTTTTACATGAAAAATGGAAACATGTAAGGAAAGTATAATGCATTGTGATCCCATGACCTCATTAACTTCTTTCTAATTTTGCAGCTGAATAAATCATGGGGAAATCATGGGGAAAAAGCAATGTGCACTTCTAGCAGGTTGAGTTCAATCCAGTCCCACATAGCCAAGTATAACACTACTGACAAACCCAGGAGTTTTATTTGTCCTGAAGGAATACATTGACATTTTTAGTTGATCCAGAGTTAATGACAGGTCGAGATGTGCCATGCTTGCTGCTATTTAAAATCTCATCGAGAAGATCAGGTTTTGAGGCATTGTTGCTTTAAATTGAGATCCAGCTTTGAAGATTTGTCCATCCTTTAAGTATCAGGTTGCGAGGATTTTACTAAGTTACCTTCTTTAAGATTACTGATCATATTTATTGTGGCAAGTCTCTGGGTCAGGGAATGGTTTTGGATTACCTCTTCCTCAACATCAGCTCAGATGTAAAATAGGAAGTTAGCAGAGAGCTGATTAGGGGAGGTATTGTTAAGGCCAAGGTTTATGAATTGATTCCTGCTTCTTAAAAGTAATTTGATTCGGTGCAAAGGAGCCATAGAATTACTGTTATATACAGTGCTCTCCATAATGTTTGGGACAAAGAGCCATCATTTATTTATTTGCCTCTATACTCCACAATTTGAGATTTGGAATAGAAAAAATCACATGTGGTTAAAGTGCACATTGTCAGATTTTATTAAAAGCCATTTTTACACATTTTGGTTTCACCATGTAGAAATACATAGTCCCCCCATTTCAGGGTACCATAATGTTTGGGACACATGGCTTCACAGGTGTTTGTAATTGCTCAGGTGTGTTAATGCAGGTATAAGAGAGCTCTCAGCACCTCGTCTTTCCATCAGTCTTTCCATCACCTTTGGAAACTTTTATTGCTGTTCATCAACATGAGGACCAAGGTTGTGCAAATGAAAGTCAAAGAAGCCATTATGAGACTGAGAAACAAGAATAAAACTGTTAGAGACATCAGCCAAACCTTAGGCTTACCAAAATTAACTGTTTGGAACATTAGTGAGCTTACTAATTGCAAAGGAACTGGCAGGCCAAGGAAGACCTCCACAGCTGATGACAGAAGAATTCTCTCTATAATAAAGAAAAATCCCTAAACACCTGTTTGACAGATCAGAAAGAATCTTCAGGGGTCAGGTGTGGATTTGTCAATGACCACTGTCCGCAGAAGACGTCATGAACAGAAATACAGAGGCTACACTGCAAGATGCAAACCATTGGTTCGCCGCAAAAATAGGATGGCCAGGTTACAGGTTGCCAAGAAGTACTTAAAAGAGCAACCACAGTTCTGGAAAAAGGTCTTGTGGACAGATGAGACGAAGATTAACTTGTACCAGAGTGATGGCAAGAGCAAAGTATGGAGGAGAGAAGGAACTGCCCATGATCCAAAGCATACCACCTCATCTGTGAAACACGGTGGTGGGGGTGTTATGACCTGGGCATCTTTGGCTGCTGAAGGTACTGGCTCACTTATCTTCATTGATGATACAACTGCTGATGGTAGTAGCATAATGAGTTCTGAAGTGTATAGACACATCCTATCTGCTCGAGTTCAAACAAATGATTCAAAACTCATTGGCCGGCGGTTCATTCTACAGCAATACAATGATCCCAAACATACTGCGAAAGCAACAAAGGAGTTTTTCACAGTTAAAAAATGGTCAATTCTTGAGTGGCCAAGTCAACCACCCGATCTGAACCCAATTGAGCATGCCTTTTATATGCTGTAAGAGAAAACTGAAGGGGACTAGCCCCAAAAGAAGCATAAACTAAAGATGGCTGCAATACATCATCAGATGCAGAGTATCACCAGAAAAGACACCCAGCAACTGGCGATGTCCATGAATCGCAGATTTCAAGCAGTCATTGCATGCAAAGGATAAGCAACAAAATACTAAACTTGACTATTTTCATTTACATGACATTGCTGTGTCCCAAACATTATGGTGCCCTGAAATGGGGGGACTATGTATAAATCCTGCTGTAATTTCTACATGGTGAAACCAAAATGTATAAAAATGGTCTTTATTAAAATCTGACAATGTGCACTTCAACCACATGTGATTTTTTGTATTACAAATCTCAAATTGTGGAGTACAGAGGCAAATAAATAAATGATGGGTCTTTGTCCCAAACATTATGGAGGGCATTGTAGGACCAATGAAAATGGATGCTTGTATGATGATGTAATGATTGCTTTAAACCGATTGGGCAACATGCTTCTGATTTGAGTTTATGGATTTTATAAAGCCATTGTTTTGACGGCTCCCTTTGATATGTACTGTCTCTTCCATTAATTGAATGCTGCTGAAGGTTTCCTCAGATAATACACTTTGAAGTTATCTGCTGAAATACATAAGCTAATTGATCAGACAGTGAACCCCAGAGTGATTGGTCAGAACAGTGATTCCAGAAGAAAACATTTTTTTGCATTGTAATCATTCAAAGATGTTGAAGGAGAAGGTGTGAGAATGTGGGGAGAGCAGTGAAAGCCTCTGATTCCCGATAAATAAGTGAAGTCAGGTGCCAGGGAGTCTAGACACAGCGGTTTCAGCTTAGGATTGTGGTATCTGATACTCAGTATGGGAATTGTTTGAAGGAATATCACTGCTTCTTCACTATAGCCTCAACATCTAAATACTTGCCTGTTAAATCAGTGACTAATGACAATAAGCACATGTAAATGAGGCATATTTTGCTTGACCTATAATTTGTTAGTGTAGCAACTAGGCTGCAACTTACACATGACTGCAGATTTAAATTTCTAGTAATTATTGGAACTAATTATTTGGGATAAATGGCACACTATCAGTTTTGATCTCAGTTATAAATCAAGGTAACAATTCACAAGTATTTGATTTCAGAATGAATACAAAACACGGGATCAGGCAACTAGAAATTCTGTGCAAAATAGCTATGAATTCATTTTTATTACATAATTTATATGTTTGGAAATGTTTAAAGGTAATTGACGCCATCTTATTACATTTATTTTTATCTTATGATGGAAAATGATCGTTACACTTTCTTCTTGATTTTATTTTCATTATTCTCTTTTCTCCTTCAGGCACTGCCAGTGCCCCAGTATCATGCTCGCTTTTTCTGTGTATGAGTATATTCATGACAATTGGCTTAACAGATCTCCCTCGTTTTACTATTCTACATATATATTTTGCAGCTAGGTTCATTGGTGATCAATAATTTGTGGTTTGCAGAAGTGCTAAGTTAAGTTACATGACTCTGCAGGATTGAGATCCTCTAATTGCACAAAATGTCTTGCTTTAAACATGGCACCATACTATGGGTTTAATGAATTGATTGAGGCAGGTGAGCTAGCCAGAATTTCTAATTGTCTTCAATGTATCTATGTATCATTGTCTACATTACATCTCCTAAAATGCAACTTCTTCCATATGACCTACTTCCTTACAGCCTTCTGAAAAATGAATGCTCCCAATGCCAGAAAGTTTGAAAAATATTTTTGAAAGGATGCAATTTTATTACCTTTCTTGTATTCTTCAATTACTTGAAGCTTTTGAGTGGATGCTTTACCAACCCATTTGTTTGGTTATCAAATTTGCTTTCTCCCCACTTTACTTTCCTTTAAAATAGATGCAATTTACTATTGACTAGGCTAAAAACCTTGACCCACCTCAGTCTAGATGGTTTTCCATTGGTTTGGGTTAGGTTAAAATTGGGTTAGGTTTCTGGAATTGCTGCCCCAAAATGCTGAGAACTCAATTCTACATTCTGTATCTTTCCATTCTCTCTACCTTTTGTATTTAAATTTGGATTGATTGTGTCTATGTATAATATTATCTAATTTGATTAGATAGTGTGCAAAACAAAACATTTCATTGTATCTTGGTACAAGTGACAATAATAAATCTAACCCTAAAATTACCATCAAGTATTGTTGATCCATATAGCTACTTTATTTCTTATATTTTTACTTATACAACATAGAACAGTACAGCCAAAGAACAGGTTCTTCAACCCACAATGTCTGTGCCGAACATGATGCCAAGACCATCACTTATGCACAAAACCCATATCCCTATATATGCATATCCAAAAGTCTTTTAAATGCTACGAACATATTTGGTTCAACCACCACCCTTGGCAGCACATTTCAGGCATTCAACACCCTCTGAGTAAAACAAAATTTGCCATGCACATCTCCTTTGAACTTTACCTGTCTCACTTTAAAGCTATGACCTCATATTTGATTTTTTTTCCATCCTGGGAGAAAGATTGTGATCTCTACCCTATGTATGCCTCTCATTATTTTATCTACTTTTATCAGATCTCCCTACAACCACCGGCATTTTAGAGAAAACAATCCATCTGACCAACCTCTCCCTGTTGCTAATAACCCTTAATCCAGGCATCATTCTGGTAAACATCCTCTGCACCCTTTCAAAAGCCTCCACATCCTCCTGCAATGGGGTAACCTGAACTGCACACAATACTCCATGGATGGACTCCACTGGATAGGACAAGTTTGGAGGGATATGGACCAAGCGCAGGCAAGTGGGACTAGTGTAGCTGGGACATGTTGGCCAGTGTGGGCAAGTTGGACCGTAGGGCCTGTTTCCACACTGTATCACTCTATGACTCTATGACTCCAAATGCCACCAAACCAAAGTCCGATAAAGCTACATTATAACTTCCTGACTCTCGGACTCAATGGTCTATGAAAGCAAGAGTAACATTTGCCTTTATCACTCATATCTATTGTGTTGCCACTTTCAGGGAAGTATGGACCCTGGACCCCATGATCCCTCTGTACATCAATGCTATTAAGGGTCATGCCCTTAATTGTAGATTTTTGCCCCTTACATTGGATGTTCCATAGTGCAACACCTCACCCTCACCAGATTAAAATCCACCTGCCATTTCGCCACGCATTTCTGTAGCTAATCTATATCCCACTGTATACTTTGACAACCTTCCTCACAGTCCGTAACCTCAGCAATCTTGGTGTCATCTGCAAATGTACTAACCAACTCATCTACGTTTACGTCCAAGGCATTTATAATGCTTGTTCCAAATCCATATAAATAAATCACTATTAATCCTGTGCATCTTGCTCTTCTAGATCAGTTTACCACATGAGATTTTATCAATTGCCTTACTAAAATCCAAGTAGACACCATCCAGCACCCTTCCCTCATCAGTCACCTTTGACATCTACTCAAGAAATTGGAACAAGTTAATAAGACATGACCTGCTGCATTTTAAGCCATGGTAACTGTCCCTACGTAACCAATTCTCTTCCAAATGGGAGTAAATCCTATCCTGAAAAATCCTTATAATAGTTTACCTTCCAATGACGTGAGGCTTGCCGGCCTATAATTCCCCCTTTACTTCCCTTCTTAAATAAAAGAACAACATTGACTACTCTCCAGGCCTCTGGGATCTTGCCTCTAGGTAGAGAAGACACAATGATTTTCATCAAAGCTGCTGCAATTTATTGCCCCTCTCAATAACCTTGTCAGGTCCAGGGGATTTATCCATCTTAATGCTATTCAAGAGCCCCAACACTTCCTCCTTTTGAATCTCAAAGGCATATTAGTATTCTCCACTCTGATTTCACGGTTCTCCATGCCCTTCTCCTTCGTGAAAACCGATGCAAAGTACTCGATATAACCTTGCCTAAGTTCCCAGCCTTCAAGCACAAATTCCCTCCTTTATCCATGAGCAGTCCAGCCTTCTCCCTGCTTATCTTCTTGTTTTTAATACAGATATAAAGAGCTTTGGGATTTTCTTTAATCAGACTCACCAAAGCCATTTCATGGCCCCTTTTTGCCCTTCTAATCACTCACTTGAGTCCTCCCCTCCTTTCTTTATATTCCTCAAAGGATTATCTGATTCCAACCTCTTAAACCTTGCAAGTGCTTCCTTTTCTTTTTGACCAAATTTACAACCTCTGGTCATCCATGCTTCCCTTACTTTGCCATCTTTATCCCCCCTTCCTTATTGAAACATGCCAGTTCTGAATATCGATCAACTGGCCTTTAAACAATGTCAGATGTGGAGTTTCCCCAATAATAATTGCTCCTAGAATATCCAGATACTGTTTCAAGAAACCTTTTTGGATCCACATCAAAAATTCTGCTCCGTCTAAACCTTTGGCACTGACCACGTGCCAGTCAATATTGGAAAAGTTAAAATGACCCACGAAGACAACCCGGTTGCTTTGGCATCCATCGGTTATCTGTCCACATATATACAATTATGTATCTCCCGCTTACTATTGGTGGGTGCTGTGGTACAATCCCATTAGAGTCCTTACACCTTTCTAATTTTTCAGTGCCACCCATTCTACCTCAGCGGCCGAACCCTCCAGTGTGTTCTCTTTGAGCACCACAGTAACATTCTTCCTGATCATTTGTGTAACTCCCCACCTCTTCTACCTCCCTCTTGATTACATCTGAAACATCAAAACCCCCGAACATTGACCTGCCAGTCATGTTCCTGACACAACCACATTTCCACAATGGCCACAACATAGTCTGAAGCATCAGTCCAGGCTCCAGGTTCATCTGTTTTTTCCACAATACTCCTTGCATTGAAATAAACACAATTCAGCCTATCAGTGTCATCAAATTTCTCAACTTATATACCTATGTTACTGTATTTCTTGGCTTTCAAAATACTGAGAAAGAGTTATGGATTTACTGTGGAGAAGGAGTGCTTTCATTTTTTTATCAATGTCAGTAAATTACTTTATGTGCTTTTTTTTATCAGTTAATGAAGATGTTGTTTGAATGTGCAGAAGAGCATATTGATATGGAATTAATCTCCTTTTGTATTAACCTTGCATCTAACAAGAGAAATGCACAATTAATCTGCGAAGGTAAGATTTTTCCTAAACTTGTTATTTAAGCAAAGGCAAAATCTGAGCTCTTATCTACTTAGCAGAGAGAGAAAAAAATTACTTCCTTTTCTGTCCCTTTGTACTTGTTTATTTAAAAAAGTATATGATTATTCTCTCCTGAGATGCTGCCTGACCTGCTGAGTTACTCCAGCATTTTGTGAAATAAATACCTTCGATTTGTACCAGCATCTGCAGTTATTTTCTTACACTGATCATTGATATGAATGGACTAAAGATATAATTATATTTCAAATTTTTAATCACAATTTTCTTCTTATTTGCAGTTTTTAAAATGTTTTATAATGTACAGCTAGGCTTACTGCTCAGCGGAGTTATCGTTCATATCCACATTTTGTTCTCAGCCAGTGTGGACTTTGGCAGTCTAACTTTCCTTTGTAACCCCAGTGCTTCATCGAATACCTCAATATAATGCAAACAGTTTTTTGTAATCCATTTTCCAGCATATCTATGCCTTTTGATTTCTGAGAAATGTTTGCAATTTTAATTTTGTGGTAAACCTGAGGATACCTCTTCTGGTCAGTTTAGCTGACAAATCTTTGCAATTTTAATAAGATTAATAAGTTTTCAACTTAGCTAGCTATATGTAACAGTTTTGCTAACAATTTATGTCTGCCAAATGTGTATTTGGATTGCGTTCTACTAAATTTTCAATTACAATTTTAATAAGTTGAGAAGTACATTTTAAAAAACTGTAAACCTGCGAATAACGTCAACTTGCTCGTAAATGATGAGTGCTGCCATGAGGATTTAAAGCAGGGACTTTTGCAGTTACTGATGTAACATGCTTATCTGAGTCGGCACACTGTAATAAATTCATGGCCTCAGTACTAATTTTGGCTATGTGGTATAATTTATGTAATGAAAGACTTGGATTTCTTCTCATATTTAACTTTACTTTCGAGGTATTCATTTTAAGGAAATGAGAGAGGTGCCTTGTATTCCAGCTACATAGTCTTCAAATATGTAGGGCCTTGGTGAGAACCGATCTGAAGTACTGTGCTTGGTGTCCTTGTTTAAAACAGGTAGTTAATGCATTGGAAGCAGTCTAGGGTAGGTTGATTAGATTAGTGCCCGGAATGGATGGGTTGTCTTATGAGGACTGTTTGGACAATGTTTGATTGTATCTGTTGGAGTTTAGGTGACTGGATGCCACAAAGGGGATTTGATTGGAACATACAAATCCCCTTTCAAGTTCCAATCAAATCCCCTTTGTGGCATCCAGTCACCTAAACTCCAACAGATACAATCAAATATTGTCCAAACAGTCCTCATAAGACAACCCATCCATTCCGGGCACTAATCTAATCAACCTACCCTAGACTGCTTCCAATGCATTAACTACCTGTTTTAAACAAGGACACCAAGCACAGTACTTCAGATCTGTTCTCACCAAGGCCCTACATATTTGAAGACTATGTAGCTGGAATACAAGACACCTCTCTCATTTCCTTAAAATGAATACCTCTATAGTAAAGTTAAATATGAGAAGAAATCCAAGTCTTTCATTACATAAATTATACCACATAGCCAAAATTAGTGGCTCCCGGGTCACGTGTGGCTGCGCCTAACGGCTGCGGCTCTCTGGCAGTCTGTTTTGGGTTTTTTTTGTGTGTGTGTGTCGGTGTTGGGATGGTTTTTGTTTCTGTTTTTGGCTGTGTATGTGTGGGGGGTGTGGGGTGGGGGAAACCTTTCTTTTATTAGGTCTCTTCCCCGGGGCGCAGCTCGGCCGCGGGGCCTTCCATCGCCCGCGGGGCCTTCCAGCTCGGCCGCTGGACTTAACATCGTCGGCGCGGCTCGGCCGCGGGACCTAACAGTGCCCGGCGCGGCTCGGCCGCGGGGCCTTCCATCGCCCAGTATGGCCGCGGGACTGTTCAGTGCTCGGTGCGGCTCGGCCGCGGGGCCTTCCATCGCCCGGTGCGTTTCGGCTGCGGGACTTAACATCGCCGGCGCGGCTCGGCTGCGGGACGTTTCAGTGCCCGGTGCGGCTCGGCCGCTGGACTTAACATCGCCGGCGCGGCTTGGCCGCGGGACGTTTCAGTGCCCGGTGCGGCTCGGCCGCGGGACTTAGCAGCGGCCACGGTGCCTTCCATCGCCCGGCGCGGCTCGGCCGCTGGACTTAACATCGCCGGCGCGGCTCGGCCGCGGGACGTTTCAGTGCCCGGTGCGGCTCGGCCGCGGGACCTTCCATCCCCTTGCGGGGGCTGTGCGTGTCGGTTGCCTCGGTAGGGGTCGAGCTGCCTGTCCGTGGGCGCGGGGGGGAAGAGAGTGGAAGTTTTGTTGCCTTCCATCACAGTGAGGGGGTGTTTGGAGTCACTGTGATGGGTGTTTATGTTGGGGTCGTGTGTCCTGTGTTCTTTTCTTTTTTGCTGTGTCTTGTGACTGCTGAAATTTCGTTCGGTATTTATACCGAATGACAATAAAGTTCTGTTATGTTATGTTATACAAGATCCTCTGGGATCATGAAAGGGTTGATGTGAGACAGATATTACTTATAGGAGAATCTATGACACATGATCGCTGTATAAAAATAAGAGGTTTCCCCATATAAAACGGATTTCAAATCAAATTCCTTGTATCTGGTTGTCAGGGTTGGAACTCAATTCCATAAGAGTAGCAATAGCTATGAATATTTTTAAAGCCAATGGATTCTTGATAAGGAAGGTGTAAAAGTAGAAAGGAATACAGAGTTAAGGTTAAAATCAGATATTCCTCTTTACTTACAATGCTAAATAATTGACAAGGAATGTGGTTAAGTCTGTTGAACTGTCATCTGATTATGTTTAATCATAGTGTTTCACTGAGAAATGTGACTTTGAATGGCTGACTTTAAACATTACACATTTTAGGAAATGGTCTTAAACTGCTAATGAAACGGGCCTTCAAATTCAAGGATTCGCTGCTGATGAAAATGATCAGGAACATTTCACAGCATGAAGGCCAAAGCAAAGATTTATTCATAGTAGGTATCATAAGAGTCATTCACCTGTGTGTAATTGGCAGTGATGCATCCGTGGGGTGGAGGGGGTTGGGTTTTGGGGGGTTGGCTGTCTGCATGTTTATGCAGTTAGCCAATAATTAAGCGGTCATGTATTAAATTGACTTGCCTCCTCCCTGTTGATAATTTTTAATTCTGCTCCTGCTTTGCATCCATTATTTGGTCATTCATCTTCCCATTCTTGATTACCAGCTACCTTTGGGCCAAATCAAGCTAGCTGACTGACAGACTCCGGTGGCTTGTCTCATCTCAAGAATTTGCAACTCTTGTTCAAATATTGATATTTGGATAGACAAGTGCGAGGTTAGATTCAGGTTGATCTAAGCTGCTGTACAACTGCTGATATAAATATTGTTATTTACATCAAATCTACTGTACGACTGGATTCACCATTGAATGCAACAGCAGTTAATGCTTTACTGCACATTTTGAAGAGGCTCGCGATGCTTTACATAATTATTTTTATGTTCTTAAAGAAGTTGGCAAGCTCCTTTAATTATTTATATTTGCATACCTTTGGGTCAGGATATAATATAAATATTGCACACACAAGGACCATTTTACAAATGTCCTCGAATTTTTTGGGGGTTTTAAAAGCCAGAATGATTTATTAGTTATAAAAAGGAAATACATTAAATATGTCTCCTGCAAAAATTAGGAAAAATGAGACCAATCGATCTCTAATTTGGTTTTAAAATACTTTGTACCTATTTGTTTTTAGTTGTTTTAGATTAGAGTGGTGAATTAAATTAATTACTGCTTTGTATGCCTTTCATAAGTTGGGAATTGATTAGGTTTTTTGTTGTTAAAAATGTTAGGAATCTAATCATAGGAATCAAATAAAGACTTTTCAGCACATTCATCTATAATCCTGATGATGTGATCCATTACTAAGAATAAAGAATTTAAACCTATTAGCCAGATCCTTGAAGTTGCTAGCAGCCTTAGTTTAGTATGCTTTAAATCTCATCGATTAGCCCATAGATCCATATCCTGTGTATTATTTATATCATTTCAGCAATAAAACGACATCTAATTCCTTGTAAAAATGGCATGTTGACATGGCAAAAGGGCATTCCATATATAAACTGCATCTTGAAAATGTATCAATATTCAACAACAACAAAAAATCCCAAATCATGCTTGTTAGCCCCTGATATATGTGTATCTTGCTACCCTATTCAGCAAGTTATCATTTCTCAGTCACATTTACGAGGATGTTGCCTGAACTTGACGGCCTGAGCTTTATGGAGAGATTGGACAACCTAGGACTTTATTCCTTGGAGAGCAGCAGGCTATGGGCTGATCTTAGAGAAATGTATAAAATAGTGAGGGGAATTGATAGGGTGAATGCATAGTTTTTTACCCAGGGCAGAGGAACGAATAACCAGAGGGAATAAGTTTAAGGTGAGAGGAACAAGATTTAATAGGAACCTGACGGACAACTTTATCACTCTATGAGTGGTGGGTATGTGGAACGAGCTGCCAGAGGAGGTAGTGTAAGAAAATAACTGCAGATGCTGGTACAAATCGAAGGTATTTATTCACAAAATGCTGGAGTAACTCAGCAGGTCAGGCAGCATCTCAGGAGAGAAGGAATGGGTGACGTTTCGGGTCGAGACCCTTCTTCAGACTGAAGAAGGGTCTCGACCCGAAACTCCTGAGATGCTGCCTGACCTGCTGAGTTACTCCAGCATTTTGTGAATAAATGCCAGAAGAGGTAGTTGAGGCATGTATTATAGCATTTAAAATTCAATTGACAGGTACATGAATAGGAAAGGTTTAAGGGGCTATGTGCCAAAAATGGACAAATGGGACTAGCTTAGATGGAGCATGGATGAGTTGGGCTAAAGGGTCTATTTATGTACATTTCTATGAAATGTACTTATCTTTTCTCTGGAAGACATAGGTTTATGGTGAGAGGGGAAAGATTTAATAGGAATCTGAGGGGCAACTTTTTCATTCAGAGGATGGTGGGTATATGGAATGAGCTAGTTGAGGAGGTAGTTGAGGCAGGTACAATAACAATATTTTTAAAACATTTGGATAGGAAAGGCGATATGGGCCAAATATGAGCAAATGGGACTAGCTTCGATGGGGCACCTTGGTCAGCATGGACAAGTTGGGCCAAATGGCCTGTGTCTGTGCTGTATAACATACGGTTCAAACCAGATAAATGCCATTACTGTTGTTTATCTGTAGATGAATTTATTCATAGAAATCATAGTTATCTGATTTGTGTCATTGTTTATATTTTGGGGATATCAATAATAATAGCAAGAGCCCTGCATGTAGATGAATAATATTGGTGTACTTTTATTTATTAATGAATTTAAATTAATAATGAATGTAGCAAAAAATTGTACTTAATTACTTGCATTAAACTGAAGCCAAAATATTGACTGCACTCTCTATCTGATGTTCTGTTCCATAGAATCGGTGAAGCCAGATGTGTGAGGAAGGAATGTGTCAGGTGGTTCATGTGGTAGCATGTGTTTGGGGTGCTTGTGATTAAAGACACATTTCCGTTGTTCGACTTTGCAAAATGGACAGTTATTCATTGAAGTCACAATCAGCTAGTTTGTGCCCTTCAAGCGTGTGCGTTGTATCAAGGGATGCAAGGATTTTTTTCCAGATTGGTGTGTTGGCATTCATTGGTCCAGATCTTGCAAGAAAAATAATGGTGTTCTAAGAATGTAATCCATTATTATTGTGCAGATCAGAAACTAAATTATGTAGTTTGAGATACATTTTGATTGCTAGTTATGCATGTCACTCTGCTGTTAGCATCCACAGACAATATCTCTCCCTCAGTCACTTTATAATGTTAAGGATCTGCATATTGACTGTCCATCAAACTTGAAATAGGAAGTTAACTTTGGTATTAAACAAGATAATTTCAACATTGTGTTTTATCACTGCAGCAGTAATCAACATCCATGATCCAGAGAGCTGATAGTTTTGATCATCTACCACTGGTGATCGACAGACCTTTGCTGTAGCCTGTGTTCAGCTTTCTTCATACCTTGTAATTACCTTTGTTTAAGTTAAGACACTGGTTTTGGACCTAAGCTGTTCATAGAAACATAGAAAAATAGGTGCAGGAGTAGGCCATTCGGCCCTTTGAGCCATTCAATATGATCATAACTGATCATCTAAAATCAGTACCCTGTTCCTGCTTTATTCCCATATCCCTTGATTCCTTTAGCCCTAAGAGTTCAATTTAACTCTCTCTTGAAAACATCTAGTGAATTGGCCTCCACTGCCTTCTGTAGCAGAGAAATCCACAGATTCACAACTTTCTGGGTGAAAAGGTTTTTTCTCATCTCAGTCCTAAATAGCTTACCCCTTATTCTTAAACTGTGCCCCCTGGTTCTGGACTCCCCCAACATCGGGAACATTTTTCCTGCATCTAGCCTGTCCAATCCTTTAAGAATTTTTGTATGTTTCTATAAGATCCCCTCTCATCCTTCTAAATTCCAGTGAATACAAGCCCAGTCGACCCATTCTTTCATCATGTTCACCCTCAAACTGTAACTGAAATTCTATTTTCTGGAAAAACTTTAACTTCTGGATCTCTTTTTAAAACTGCCTCATTATATAAGACCAAATCTAAAATCGCCTTAAATCCATAATATATTGTTCTAAGAAATTATCACTGATGCACTCACTAGAATTAGAATTAGAATTAGAATGCCTTTATTGTCATTGTACGAGCAGTACAACAAAATTAAACGTGCTACATCTGAAACAGTGCGACTGCAAATCTTTCAAAACAATCGCACAAACATAGGAACCAATACAATAAGTACCAATATCAATACAAACCAATAAAAACTAATAAATAATAAATGAGTTTTGCACCTAAGATGCTGTATATTAAAAAAAAGTGCAAAGAAAGTGAAAGTCACATCAAGTCAAGTATTTCCATTCACAGTTCTTATGATCCAGGGAAAGAAACTGTTTTAAAGTCGGTTTGTTCTGGTCCTTAGGCTCCTGTAGCGCCTCCCAGAGGGCAGGAGAGCAAACAGTTCATATCCTGGGTGTGTGCTGTCCTTCATTATATTTCTGGCCCTGTTTAGACAACGCGAGCTGGAGATGTCCTCCAGAGAAGGCAGTGGACATCCGATAATTTTCTCTGCTGTCTTTATAACCTTCTGGAGGGCCTTCTGGTCTACAGCTGAGCAGCCAGCATACCATACTATGGTGCAGTATGCCAGTACGCTCTCAATGGTCTATTCTCCAAATTGCTTGTAGTAGAATCCAATATAACTTGAATTTAGTAAATGGGAAATAAAAGATATGACTTATAAGACATAAAAGATGTATATTTGCAAAAACTACCCAAAAAATAAATATTAGAGGGAATATTTAATTGTAATTTTTAGTTTGAATCAATCTGAATTTATTATCGACAATAAGAATAAATGCTGTTATTATAACTATAGGTATTTTTAAATTAAGTTATAGTGGAGATTTTTTTGGAGAAATTGGATATCATCGTGTGATTCATGCTAGCACATGAATTATTAAACTACAATTAATTCAATCTGGAAAATTTCTGTTGCACATAATATTAAAAAGGGCAGTTGAAAAGGGAAAAATAAAGGCATGCCATTGCTGGACTCAACATGGTATCCCAACAATGGACCTTTGCCTTTTCTCTCCGATCTGAAAACCAGACAGGTTTACTGTAGAATCTCAGCAGGTCAGGCAGCTTCTGTGGAAGGAATGGACAGACGATGTTTCGGATCGGGATCCTTCATTAGACTGATGAAGTGGAAGAAAGCTTAAAAAGGGAGTGTGGGCTGGACTAAGCCTGGCAAGTTATAGGTAGATGCAGGAGAGGGGGGTTTAACTCCGACATGAGTGGAGTAAGTTGTCAATGGCGAGAAGTGAAAAGGAGATAAAATCCTTTGTAACTCAGATAAACTTAACTACCAGCCATGTTCTGTGAAAGCAATGCTTTAAGTGTCGATTCAGTAGCTGTAATGCTATATTTTACTTTTTATTGGTAAAAATAAAACCAATTTTATTGAAGGCACAGGTTTAACAACATTAAATAATTGGTTCATAACTGTGATTGTAAAGTTAATTTTTGAATGTTGAGCATGGATTTATATCACTACTGCACAAGTAAAAACACACATGCTCCTGTATAGGGCTTTGCATGTTCATAAATGTAATTCTCAGGGAATTTTAACTACGTGCTTGGGTAATCAGCAGGATTCCTCGTTTAATTATATTTAAATTAAAAGGACCTGGCCCTTTGGGAGAAAATAAAACTTAATTCAAATACCTTCTTTTCTTTCAGGATTATGTTGGGGACCTGGCAGCTCAGATCAATATCAATGAAGGTGAAGAATTTGTTATTGAGTGCCTTGGAACATTGGCTAATCTGACAGTTCCAAATCTTGACTGGGAGCTTGTGCTGAAAGAATATAACTTGGTTCCATTCCTCAAGGACAAACTGAAACCAGGTTTGTTAGATGGATGGATATGATATAAAGAGTAATCAAAATATGATTGTAAAGTTTAGTCATGGTGATAAATTGCAAAACACATTTTTGATATTGAATTGAATTGAATAAATTTTATTAGCCAAGTATGTATACATACAAGGAATTTGCCTTGGTGCTTTGCTCGCAAGGATAACAACACGATATACAGTAGCCAATTAAAAATAAAACATTATAATTTAAACATGTGAAGAATAAAATAAAATACCAGAGCAAAAGGAGGCTACAGACTTTTGGCTGTTGAGTAGAGCTACTGCTCGTGGAAAAAAAGCTGTTTTTATGTCTGGCTGTGGCTGCTTTGACAGTCCGGAGTCGCCCCCCAGAGGGAAGTACTTCAAAGTGTTTGTGGCCAGGGTGAAAGGGGTCAGAGATGATCTTACCCGCTCTCTTCCTGGCCCTTGCAGTGTACAGTTTATCAATGGGGGGAAGATTGCAGCCAAAGCATTCTCGGCTGATCGAACGATATGCTGCAGCCTCCGGATGTCATGCTAGGTGGCTGAGCCAAACCAGACCATGATGGAGAAGGTGAGGACGGACTCTATGATGGCAGTATAAAACTGGACCATCATTGCCTGTGGCAGATTGTATTTTCTCAGCTGCCGCAAGAAGTACATCCTCTGTTGGGCCTTTTTGACGATAGAGTCAATGGTGGCCTCCCATTTTAGGTCCCTGGAGATGATGGTTCCAAGGAATTTAAATGACTCCACAGAAGTGACTGGTGTTGTTGATGGTGAGTGGGGGGAGGGGAGGGGGAGCTCTCCTAAAGTCTACAATCAATTCCAAGTTCTTAAGAACATTGAGCTCCAGGTTGTTGTGATGGCATCAGGATGCCAGCTGTGTCATCTTCTGTCTGCAGGCAGATTCCTCCCCATTCTGGATCAGTCCAATCAGGGTTGTGTCATCCATAAACTTGAGAAGCTTGACAGAGGTGTCTGTGGAGGTGCAGACATTGGTGTAGAGAGAGTAAAGGAGAGAGGAGTGTACGTAGCCTTGCAACGTACGTAGCCTTGCAACGGTATGCAAACTGCAGGGGGTCCAACAGGGGGTTTGTGATATTTTTCAGGTGGGCCAGCACGTCTTTCAAGGGTTTTCATGATTACAGAGGTCAGTGCAACAGGCCTATAGTCATTAAGACCAGTAATCCTTGGCTTTTTGGGTACAGGAACAATAGTGGAGACTTTGAAGCAGGCAGGGACAGTGCAGGTTTGCAGGGACTGATTGAAAACGTCTGTGTAGACTGGTGCCAGTTGTTCGACACAGAGCTTGAGGGTAGAGGGGGAAACATTGTCCGGTGCTGGAGATTTCCGGGATATGTTTTCTCTTGGTGACATTGCCCACAGGTTTAAAGACTGGTTTTATGCGTGCATTCACCACAGTTATATCTCCATGATTCCCTCAACTCTTTTGCTGCCTTGGTTTGTCCTCAGCTTAACCTGCAGGATCAACTTCTTCAGTTAAATATTATGACTACAACCATAGTCTTTGTGTCTGCAATAAATTCTTTACTCTTGCCATTAATGCCAGACATGGCCATTGCATCAAGCTGAACCAGGAGGTTCGTTACCTTAACTCTCTGAGTTGGGGCTGATATTTAGTTCAATATCTCATCATAACAACCAATGTCTACTTCTGTGTCAATAATGTAATCTTCTGTTCCCCTGGCCTCAGTTCATCTACTCCTGAAAGCCTTGTCTGTCTGTTTGTTACCTTAAGATTAGAATATTAAAGTTATACTGGCTGGCATCTAATTCTCTATCTGCAGTCACATTCAGTTTACCATCTTGCTGTCTCTATACAATCTCACATCAAGATTTAGGCACATGTTTTCTTGTGCATGTTGACCTGCAGCTGAGACAGAATTATTCCGAATGGAGATGTAGGAAATGGTGAAGAGGAAGTGACTTTTCTTTATGATAATTATGTTACTTGAGGTCCAAAGTTGAGCTACAGTATGCAAATGATACTTATGCTTATGTATTCTTAGAAACTGAGCTCAGAGCCATCATTATGTTTTCAATGAAGCCTGAGAGAGGGTGTGCCTTGTTGTTAACATCACCAGGACTAATATCCTGTACCAACCTGCTCCAGCTGCACCAAACTCCTCTTAATAAGTAACTAGACCAAGTGGACCCGTTGGGTCCAAACCTCTCCTGCATTGGTGCACACCCTCTCCTCTCCCGCAACTAAGTACAATATATATTAATGATTTGGATGATGGAATTAGAAGTAACACTAGCAAGTTTGCGGATGACACAAAGCTGGGTGGCAGTGTGAACTGTGAAGAGGATGTTAAGAGGTTGCAGGGTGACTTGGACAGGTTGAGTGAGTGGGCAGATGCATGGCAGATGCAGTATAATGTAGATAAATGTGAGGTTATCCACTTTGGGAGAAAAAATAATGAGGCAAATTATTATCTCAATGGTGTCATATTAGGTAAAGGGGAAGTGCAACAAAGCCTTGATGTCCTTGTACACCAGTCACTGAAAGTAAGCGTGCAGGTACAGCAGGCAGTGAAGAAAGCTAATGGCATGTTGGCCGTCATAATGAGAGGATTTGAGTACAGGAGCAAAGAGGTCTTCTTTAGTTGTATATGCCAGACTAGTGCTCCAGAATCATCAGATGCTACTTCACGTGGAGTTAATCACATAAGGTGCAAAGTATTACCCTTGGAGGCAGAAGGCAGCAGGGGGAATCTTTGCAAGTCACTTTTTGGCCAACATTGTCCAATAGGGTATCTAAGCTGCACAGTGTTTTCAAATAATTTGCTTTTTACTAATGTAGGTAATCATGCAGTTGCACAGTTGAAGTTTATAATTTACCCTGTATTTTGATATTCTTTCTGTTATGTGTACTTTATAAAAAACGAACATGCCTCCATGGCCCTCTGCTTGCATTATTAGAGTATATTTGGATTTGCATTTGGTATCTTGTCTTTATTTATGCAAAAAAACTCCTTATGTTTTGGGATATTTCCATCTAACACTGGAGGATTTTTGATGTATATTTTTTTTATTTTTTTTATTCTTGTCATTAATGTAATTATGGAATACAATTTTTTTTCTTGTCGTTAATGTAATTGGGGATTAGTCATAAATATAGCCATTCTACTAATCAAAACGATACTAAAGGACATTGCAATTTTTTCAGCAAATGCCAATATTTTATATATAATTCAAAATTCTGATAATTACATATGTAGTTTTTCTTTAAATTAGCATTATCAATTTAGTACGAAAACATTTTTATACCCAGTTCTTTTTGTTGATGAGTGTTATTGTGTAATTTGCAGCAGTCTTCACACAAAACTTATTATAGCATGCAATTCATGTTCAGAGAAAATGTATTCAAGATTTAGTTTCATTCTGTACACTATGTTGATCTTTATAATGCTGTGGTTGAACATTCAAATGATTCCATTCATTAAAACCAAATGTATCTGGTCTAATTTAGTCGTACAAAAAATGTTTGAGGTCAATAATCACCAGTCTAAGCTTATGGTGTCCTCTTTTGGAGAGCAGGGAAAAAGAGTAGTGCAATTAAAGATATTAGCATGACAAGTTAATCTTTCTCATCTGATGGAAAATGGCTCGGGATGTACGATTATCATGCCAATACAAAGAAAAAAATAGTTATTTAAATGTTCCACCATGGCAGTTATTTATAGATATACATTACATTTCTAATTTTGCAGAGGATTTCTAAATATGTAGTGCAGCCAAATATTGTGGAACAGTACAACCATATGTAGCAAGATTATAACAGTGTAGGCCCATTCATTCCCTCAGACCTTTGCCATCATTTATTTAGATCATGAATCTGCATCTCAATTTAATTAACCTATCTTTCCTTCATAGGACTTAAGTATTCTTAGCCAACAAAAAATGAGTGTTTTGAAAATGTATTGATTCATTACTGTTACAATGAGCTGAATTCTTGAATCCTATGACAATCCTATTCCACTTCTGAACTGGTTGAAATGGTCAATGGTTGAAATAATGTTCTCTTTCTCACACAATTGAACCTTTTCAGTTTTACTCTGGTTTCCTCAATATTCCTCAATAGAATACCTTTTGGGTATTCCATAAGCTGTAAATGCTGTGTCAGTTAAGTTCTAGGCTCTAGGTTAAAGCTACAAAGTAACAATAAATAAACCAAGCTTTTGTCCAGAGGTTTCAGTGAAAGCATATTTGTGTCTCTGACTCTCCAGGTTCAACAGAAGATGACCTGGTTCTGGAAGTGGTGATTATGATTGGCACTGTGTCCATGGATGATTCCTGTGCAGCAATGCTAGCTAAATCTGGAATTATTCCAGCACTCATTGAACTTCTAAATGGTAAGGCTTGACAGAACATTGTGTTTTCTTCTGTGTTTTGCCCTTAGCAGCATGATAAAAATGATGTGAAATAGACTTTTTCCTTATTTGGGTATGCAAGATGAACATCAAACAGAAACAGATGCACCAAAGGCTCTTAATGATCCCACCTTGGAACACAGTAAGTGTTATAATTCCAACTAGTGTTGCAATGCCAGTTAATTTTGACTGTGAGCCATAACAGAATATGAGTCTCTAAACTCAATGCACTCTTGCCGTTTAAGAATAAAGGTGAACTCTATACCATCATGCTGGTACTGTTCACAGTGATTTTCATCCTCATAATGATTGGACAATTCATATTAGCAAGGGAAACCTTGAGCATGAGGTAGAGGGTACTTGTGACATTTTTTGGAGCAGTACACTGACAAGCCACCTGGGAGAAGGCTATTTGTAATGTCAGAATTAGTTCATGCATTCATAGTAAGTAATCTTCTATGATCTTGATCTCACAGTCTCCATCACAAGAAATAGACTATTGACTGATGTCTATTACAAACCCACTGACTCCCACAACTATCTTGATTACATTTCTTCCCACCCTGCTTCCTGCAAAGACTCTATCCCCTACGCCCAATTCCTCCATCTATGCCGCATATGCGTCCAAGATGAGGTGTTCCATACAAGAACATCCGAGATGCCTTCAATCTTTAGGGAACGGTGTTCCCCTCTCCCAGCATCGATGAGGCCCACACTCGTGTCTCCTCGGTACCTCGCAGCTCGGCCCTTGCTTCCCCTCCCCCTAGTTGCAACAGAGACCCCCTAGTCCTTACCTTCCACCCCATCAGCCGTCGCATACAAAGCAGAATTCTCCAAATTTTTTGCCACCTCCAACGGGATCCCACCACTAGCCACATTTTCCCTTCTCCACTGCTTTCCGCCTTCCACAGAGACTGTTCCCTCCGCAGCTCCTTGGTTAACTCATCCCTTCCCACCCAAACCACCCCCTCCCCAGGTACCTTCCCCTGCAACCGCAGAAGATGCAACACCTGTCACTATACCTCCTCCCTCGACTCTGTCCAGGGACCCCGACAGTCCTTTCAGGTTAGGCAGAGGTTCACTTGCACCTCCTCCAACCTCATCTACAGTGTCAGTTGTTCAAGATATGGACTCTTATACATTGGCGAGACCATATGCAGACTGGGCGATCGTTTTTTCCCAGAACACCTTTGCTCAGCCCACGTGAACCAAGCTGATCTCCCGGTTGCTGGACAATTTAATTCTCCTTCCCATTCCGACATAGACCTTTTTGTCCTCGGTCTTCTCCATTGTCAGAGTGTGGCTAAACGCAAATTGGAGGAACAGCATCTCATATTTCGCTTGGGCAGCTTAGAGCCCAGTGGTATGAATATTGATTTCTCTCACTTCAGGTAGCCCTGGCATTCCCTCTCTCTCTATCCCTCCCCCACCCAAGTCGCACTATCTTCTCATTTTCACCCTACAAACAACATCCAATGGCCTGTTTCCTTTATCTTTGTTACTTTTTTGCATATCTTTCATTCATTGTTCTTTATCTCTCCATATCACCGTCTATATCTCTCATTTCCCTGATCCCTAACCAGCCTGAAGGGTCTTGACCCGAAAAGTCACCCATTCCTTCTCTCCAGAGATGCTGCCTGTCTGCTGAGTTACTCCAGCTTTTTGTGTTTATCCTCTATGATCATAGCAGGTTGGAATTTTAAGATTAGGTTGAGGGAGAGAAATTTGAATCTGCAATTTGTATATTGACCTTACACGTAGGCAATTACAAGAGTTGGCTGAAATTAATTGGAAAAATAGATTAAACGGTAAAATGGGAGATTAGCAAAGGCAGACATTTGAAAAGGTATTTCAAAAATCTCATCAATAAAGGCTCCATGAGATGGATACATGTCTGTAGCTCAATAAGGAAGGTAAAGATGGTATGAGTATGGAAAGAAAGGATGCATGTTGTGAAGATCAATGGTAGGCCAGAGAAATGGGGCAGTTTTAGAAACCGTCAAAGGGTAACTTAAAAAACAAAGCAGAAGAAGATAGATTCTGAGCGTGAACTACAAAATAATACAAAAACAGGCAGTAAGAGATAATATAGGAAAATAAAGAATATTGGCAAATCAATAATGACATATAATGACATATAAAGAAAAGGCAGAAATTTCCAAGCAATTTATTTGGGTTCGTTTTCACGATAATAGACACCAAAAAAATCCAATTGATCGATAATTAAGATGCAGAAAAGAAGAAATAACTTAATAATCTCTTGTCATCAGGGGGAAAAAAGTACTAGGCAAATGACAAAATGCTTGGAATTGTTGTCCTGCATCCTATCTTAAACAAGCTTTCTGCAGAGATAGTGGATATGTTGGTTGGTGTAATATACCACATTTTTCTAGATTCTGGAGAGGTTCTAGGGAATTTCAATACCACAAATATAACATCACTATTCAAGAAAAGAGTTTGGAGAAAGCAGACAACTTAAATAAGCCATTTAAAATGGCACCTGTCATTGGAAAATTGCTGGAATACATTTTTACTAAGGTCACGGTAGAGTTGATGTGGTTATGAAATAAAAATTGTGTTTGACAAATGCAGTATATTTCTTGGGAATGTAACAAACGGGGTGGATAAAGTGGAATCACAAAAAGCAGTGCATTTGGACTTCCAGTAGACATTTGTAATGGTTGGCAGGATGATACAGCCATAGTGCCACAGCTGCAGAGATCCTGGTTTCATCCTAATGCCGGTGGAGTTTGCATATTCACACCATGAGCATATAAATTTCTTTCACATGCTCTGAATTTCTATCCCAAGATAAATTCATTTATTCCCATAAATTATACTTCACTGTAGGTCAATGACAAAAAAATGTCAAAGGGGAGTTGAGCATCTGTGAAAAAGAATAGGTTGCAGATTCACAGGGAAATATGGACTTTGGATTGGATTGTTTATTTGGGAACGAGCATGGACCCAATGAGTTTCAGGGTAGAGGAAGAAGCAATGAACTGAGATGTGGAGACATTTCTTCATTCCGTTAGCAAGTGGAATTCTCCATCAGATAAGACAGTGGAGGCTAAAACATTGGATATATTTAAGAATATCATTGATACATTTCGACATGAAAAAATATTGAGGGATGTCGTATGACAGAAAATCAACCATTATTACTTCGAATGGCAGAACAGAATTGATCTGAATGGCCTATTACTGGAACACCAACTGTGGGGTGAGATTTGAGGAATAAGCTTTTAATAAAACAGTGATAATGGCCTGAAATACTTTGCATTTGGAACATGGTGGAGGTGTCGATGAGATGTAAACTCCTTTCTCTGTGTATTTCTATTCTTTCCAATAGCCAAACAAGAAGATGATGAATTTGTTTGCCAGATTGTATATGTCTTCTACCAGATGGTTTTCCACCAAGCTACCAGAGACGTAATTATAAAGGAAACCCGTATCCTTTCTCAATAGCAGATTTTTTAAACCTGTTCTCTTTGGTGCTTGTGTCAACCTTATCCTGAAGGAAAGGTAATGGCGTTAGTATTGGTTTATTATTGTCATGTCTACCAAGATACAGTGAAAAAAATGTGTTTTGTGTCCTATCGGGCAGATCACATGAGTACAGCAGGTATTGCAAAACAGGTATCGCAAGGTATTGAGAACAGAAAATAGTGTTAAGGCTTCAGAGAAACTGCAAATAAAAGGTGTGAGTGCCAGAGGGGGGTTGAGGGGGGGGGGAGTGGGGAGGGGTGGGGGGGAGTGGGGAGAAGGGGAGGGGGGAAGGAGTGGGGTGGAGAGTGGGAGTGGGGGGAAGGGTGGGGGGCGAGTAGAGGTGGGGGGAGTGGGAGTGGGGGAGTAGAGCTGGGGAGGGGAGGGGGGAGTCGGGGAGGGGGTGGTTGAGGGGAGGGGAGGGGGCTACACCGATGCAGGAGAGGCTTTGGGTCCACGGCCTGCTCTGGCTGCATCGCTGGCAGCCCGGGGCCGAGATGAGTGGCATCTTCTCGTCTTCTCTGTCCCCCTCGCCTGCCTACGGCCCCGGGAGAGACTCCCCGCCCGGCAACGGGTTTCGTTAGTTGGAGAGGGTTGCCGCGCCCGCAGGATCGTCAGTTGGGGGAGGGTTGAGGCCCGCAGGAGATTTGGGCCCAACGGATCCACTTGGTCTAGTATACAATAAAAGTTAAAAGTCAATCAATTGAAACAGATCAAATGTTGGATTTGAAAATAAGTGCGAGCAAAGTAAATTTGTGAATTGATCATCAAGAATTGCAGAAAACACTAACTCTCCTTCCCATTCCCACACGGATCTTTCTATCCTGGGCCACCTCCTTTATCAGAGCGAGGCCAACCGCATATTGGAGGAACAGCACCTCATATTTTGCTTGGACAGCTTACAACCCAGTGGTATATTGAATTCAACTAACTTCTACATCCCCTCTCTCCGTCTCTCCCCCACCATAGTCGTCACACTAATTTCATTGTCGTCCTGTTGTTTCACTGTGTGTATAACACCTTATCACCTACCCCACAGCTAACAATGGACCATTGTGGGCTCCACCTTTCCTTGATCATGGTTGCTTTTTGCACATCTTTCATTCATCTGTTCCATGTACCATCTATATCTCTCATTTCCCTTTCCCCTGACTCTCAGTCTGAAGAAAGGTTTTGACCTGAAACGTCACCTTTTCCTTTTCTGCAAAGATTCTGCCTGACCCACTGAGTTACTCCAGTTTTTTGTTTCTATCTTTGAATTTTTCTTTCATTTGGACTTCAACGGTTAATAAAGGTGATCCCATGATTTTTATAATGGCAAGTTGAGGTTTACAATTAGTACACAGATCTTATTAATTTTTTTTAAGAAAAGCTTGACCATATGTTGCTTTTCCTTAATCTGTTGCAAGAGGCTCCAGCATACTTGATTGATCTAATGCATGATAAAAATGCAGAGATACGGAAAGTCTGTGACAACACGTTGGACATCATTGCAGTAAGGAACAATTTTTTTTACCTTTATAGCTTTCATATAACTTGGCTTTTATCTTTGGATCAGGTGACATACAAAGCAATTTAGCTAGGGATTGAAATATATCAAATAGAGGAAGGACATATCAAAACAGCTGAATAAAAAATTATTTCAAGCCAATACTGGGAAGACCAAAATGTTCGTGTTTGGTTCCTGCACAAATTAACTACTGACATCACCTTTCTCAAATTTAGAACAAGGAAACAGATTACCCACATTTTTTAAAATTTAAGTTGATTCATTCAACTTATAGCCAATTCTCAAGATTTGTTTTCCTGTCTGATTGCCAAGTTTTGTTTACTTAAATAATGACATAAATGTGAACATTTTAATATTTCTTATGTTTTCTTTTTGGAATGTATACTTAAGCTAGTAGTATTTCTCCAAACCAGCTGAAAATTCATATTTGGTCTCACTTCATATGAATGCCAACAGCCAGTTTAGTTTTGGAAAGTTTGAGTTATATTCACTTTAATGGAACTCTAAGAAAACCATAGTTTACCAGTTTAGAGAAGTTAAATTACCAGTGATCATGTTTATTCATTGTACATTCAGTTCATGGTACCTATCACCAACTATCCAGAAATGTAGAGGAGGATGGGGGTTTAAGAGTTAATGTACAGATTGCATGCTGAGCCTTCTTTACTTACTTCGAATTGCTCGCTAAAGTATAACAGTTTGTTTTGCATATTTGCAGAGTTGTTGTGACTAAGGAGAAAGGCCCGATACCAAATAGTACTGCAGAGAACAACAAGTTCTCGACAATTAGAACCGGTGGAGAAATATGCTGATTTGGTAATTAGCTGGACCCGTGACTAATGTATAAATATACTGCCGCTGCACAAAATAATTGAGTGGGACCGCGAGGAGCTGGCAAGTATGTGACCATACTTGCAGTGACTCTCCCACTACCGCTAGCGTGATAAAGATGTGTTCTTTACTATCAGTGTCTGACGGTGTTTGTTATTTCAGAGTGTGGATGAGCTTTAACAGAAGCAGGATTCAAGTGAAATATTGAAAATCAATAGTGAAATATTGTATAACACATGCTTTAATTGCTTAAAAATTGAACTAATAGAAGAATTGAGGAAAACTTTAGGATGCAAAGCAGCTACTTTTTCCTTAAACAACTTCATTTAGTCTTATCAGCTTGTGAATTTTTCTACAGATGATAAATAGTTGGACAATGTTAGCAAACCTTAAGTACATTGATAGGTTTGTGGCTCTTTCCCTTATTTTTGCACGCAGTGCGTGTCCTACTCTTTCATTTTTCATTACACTGTAATGTTTTTATGTTTGAGTAATTTCCCACACAAAAGACATGAGCAAAATTAAGCCCTATTGAATTAAAGGGGCAATTGTAGTGTGGACGGAGGATTGGCTTAAGGCCAGAAAGCAGTGTGAACTGATAAATAGATTTTTTAACACTGAAAAATTATGGACAATGGTATTTTTGATGAATCTGTGCTTGGGCCTCTTCTTTTTTTGATATATTCATGATTTAGACATGAATGGGCATGGTAAGATTTCTGAATTTATAGATTAAAGTGAAGCTTGGAATGAAAATTGTAATAGACTGCAATTGGACATAAGATGGCAGAGAAGCAGTCATGTGGCCAATGAAATGTAATGCAGAGAGGTGTGAAGTGACGCGTTTTGGCAAAAAGAACAATCATCGGTGAAACACTAAATTACACAATCTTAAATGGTGAGCAGGAACAGTGGGGCCTGAGTGTGTTTACATAAATCTTTGAAAGTGGCAGGGCGTGTTGAAAGAGTGGTTAGTAAAGTATATTACATTTTTGGATTTATGAACAAAGTGCAAAAGCAAGGAAGTTACGTTAAAGTGGTACACAGCAGTCACTGCACTTCAGCATTTCAGATACAAAGTTAGAATGAAGAAGTTTGGATTGTTTTCCTTGAAGTAAAAACTGATGAGAGGATGTTTGATAGCTGTGAACTAGATGATGATTGCATTCAATACAGTAAATAGCTGGGAGTTACTCCTAATAGACAGTTCACAGATGAAATGTAAAATTTTGGACAGAATTTATAGGAGAGATCTGATGGAACTTCTTTTCCTTCACAAAAGTTATAACTTGAAATTCTGCCTGTAAAGGCGATAGAAATAGTCAATTAAACTTTTGAAAGGACTTCAAAGGCTATGGAGAATCGGATAGATGGAATTGCTCTATACAGATTTCATGGCCGAATGGCCACCTTTGGTGCCATTACAATTCTGTGTTATATAACAGCTGGAAAGGATTGGAAAGACTTGGAGGAAAAATATTTTTCAATATACTCTCGTATGTGGAAGCACAGGGAAGATTTTTCAGATATTTGGGGGGAACATCAATTTTTTTTGTAGAATAGGCAATATGAAATGAATGCTTTCTCAACAAGGAATCCTGGGTATTTGCAACGTGCCTTTTTGGAAACGTCTGGCCTGAGAAACAATCTATGGCTGCTTGACTACAA
Organism: Rhinoraja longicauda; assembly: GCF_053455715.1. Lineage (NCBI taxonomy): Eukaryota > Metazoa > Chordata > Chondrichthyes > Rajiformes > Arhynchobatidae > Rhinoraja > Rhinoraja longicauda. The sequence continues at coordinate 46,251,499 of NC_135963.1, forward strand.
AGAAACCACACTTCTGGCATGAATATGTTCATTCCCAGCCAACAACATTGTTTCCCAGGAATCCATTGCTCACAGGCCTCTTGGAGTCATGACTCCTGCTGTTGTCTATGGAGCTGTTCCAAGATGCATATGGGTGCTCATTTTACCTTTACTGAAAAAGATCTACTTTAAAATGTCCATTTTGACGATTAAATTGTTATTTGTACAAACTATGAAAATCATGTCAGTGATTAATACAAAAATGGAAAGTACTAGGAACAAATGTCTCAGTCTTTCTGTTTTAATTACATTTTGTACTTCTATTTGCAGTATTCAATTACATGTATTTATTATATAGAAAGAATCTCGTTTAATGGTTGATTCCGCAGGCTCAACATATTTCCTGACTCAGCTTATTCACTGGCATCTTTCACTGCTGCTTATTGTGTATCCAGCAATCTTTGTGGCTGTGCATATTTTGCACATAACATTTGCTCTTTTGATACGTATGTGCTGCCAAACATTAATGAGGTTAGATGTTTGAATTATGATTATGTATAATTTTATCAGTTGCAGAAAATGAATTGGGGTTAAGGATATGTTTTTATTGCTGTGGGAATGTAATTTCTTTCACCTCAAGCGTATCAAATTCCAGATGTAAATGAAAGAGGACCTGTTTTTCATCAGTTAATATGGAGGAGAAGTAGAAGTGAGCATTTGTTTGTCTTACAATTACTTAATCAGATAGCGATGTTTCAAATGAGTGACATCAACATTGAGGTGTTGAAAAGAGGAAATAAAGCAAAACAAAGAAAGTTTGCAATTATAACAGATGTAAATTTTTAGTGCATGCCTTGTGTTTCATTTATAGTTTACTTTAAATGTACATACGAGTGATTTTTGTGTAACTGCCAGCAGATTCCTTAATGTCTATAGTCTGATTATGTGGAAGAATGTGTTACCAGCATCTGTTAAAATGTTACTTCAACATTACATGTGATATCTTGCTTGCTACCAGATAACTCTTTTATGTTGTAAATAAACTTTGTTTTGCTATGTTAATTTATCTTTGCCCCCTTTTCCCCAAATGCATGCCCATTATTTAAGTCTTCCGAAGATAGACACAAAGTGCTGGAGTAACTCAGCGGGTCAGACAGCATCTCTGGAGAAAAAAGATGGGTAACCTTTTAGGTCAGAGCTCTTCAGACTGAAAGTACGGGGAGACAGGAGGTGGGCCAGTCTTGATTTGGTATAAAGAATATATGTCTGTAGAAGAGTATGACTGATAGAGGTGTAGGAAAAATGGTATGAGAAGGATCATTTTCCTTTTGGGTTTCAGAGAGGAGCAAAGTGATGAGTGAATCCTGTTTACTGTTGACCTTCAGACCCTAACAGTTTATTGAAATAAAGGGGATATATGAGCTCCTTGTATACCAGAAGGGTTCATGGGTTAAGTGGTGTTTATGCTTACTTAGACAGACTATTGGAGGAAATCCCACCCTCCTCATCCTACACCAGTGCCCCTCACCCAACCAAAGCTTACCAGAATATGTTTCCTAGAATTGAGTATCCACACCTCATCACTCAGATAGTATAACATGTTTTAAAATTTTGACAGGAATATGATGAAGAGTGGGCCAAAAAAATTCAAAGTGAGAAGTTTCGCTGGCACAACTCACAGTGGCTGGAAATGGTTGAGAACCGTCAGATGGATGAAAGTGAGCCCTATGTCTATGGTGATGATGGGTTAGAGACATTTATTCATGAAGGAGATATTCTTGAAAGACCTGATCTTTTCTACAATGCAGGTGAGAAAACAATATGTGACCAGGAAAATGTAAGTAAATGTTACCAGTTGGAAGTTAAGGCTTTAGTTTGCACCACTGAGAAAATCTGAATGTTCCTGTTCAAACTATTCATGAAGAAACAAATGAATAAGCTGTTTTGGCCATGTACATATGCACGTATATTGCCTTTTCTAAATTTTGGTCTGCTTGTTGGGCTCACAACACCGTACTTTTTTATTTCCATTTTCTAAACTCATGGTTAAATTTGGTAAATTTTTAGTAGCCACATAGGAAACATTATATATGGAAAAAGTACTTATTTTTGGCTGATTAGCTGATTACTTTGAATCTGTATTCATTAGAAATAATGATTATCACAGGGAAGGGAAAGATAGAATTATTACATAGAACCAAAATAAAAAGGTTGCATTAAAAAAATTATGAATGCTCCCCCAAAACACAAGCCAATCTAAATGCCTAATATGATAGATTGAACATAGTACAGCACAAGAGCATGTCCTTCGGCCCACAATGTCTGTGCCGAACATGATGCCAAGCCCAACTGTTATCTGCCTGCACATAATCCATATCCTTCCCTTTCCTACATTTCCATATGCCTATCCAAAAGTCTCTTAAATGAGACTGTTGTATCAGCCTCAAAAACCACCCCGGGCAGCATGTTCCAGGACTCCAACCTCTGTAAAAACAAAAATTGCGGCCTAACCAAAGTCAGATAAAGATGCATCATGACTTCCTGATTTTTATACTCAATGCCCTGACTCATGAAGGCAAGTATAAAATATACCTTCTTTACCACTTTATCAGCTTGTGTTGCTACGTTCAGGGAGTTATAGACTTGGAGATAAGTAACGTGTGACAACTGGGGTCCAGCTTTTAGATATGAGATTTACCAGAGATCAAGAGGATAGCAAATATTACACCCTGTTCCAAACTGTAAGGCAATTTAATTGTTGGTAGAATGTTCACGTATAATAATTTGGGGCAAGATTATTTGTCATCACAAAAATGGATTCCATTTGTTCGAGCAAATTATGATTAATCAATGACTCAATTCTCTTATGCAATAGAGAAAGTTGACAAATGTTTGACAAAATTTGACAAATGTTTGAAAGTTTGACAAAAAGCTGATAGCCCCATTAAAAAAATAATGACATCACCAATTACAGCTGCCATATTTTTTGCCTAATTGTTTCCTTTTCCCATTGTTATTAATTGTAAGTAATTATGATAGTTGATAAGTTTGCATGTTTGACCAAATCAGCAAAGTAATGTATCTATTCACAAAATGCTGGAGTAACTCAGCAGGTCAGGCTGCATCTCAGGAGAGAAGGAATGGGTGACGTTTCGGGTCGAGACCCTTCTTCAGACTGAGTAATGTATCAATATGTGCAGGAATGAATTAATTTGACAAAATAAACTGAGTAGTGCCAAGTTATTAACTTTATTTACAGAAGGACTTTTGCCCCCTGATGGATCCATTAGTCCAGATTTCTTAACTGACTACCAGTTTCAAAATGGTGACCTTGTTGGACAGCATCCTTATAGCAGGTAAGGTTAGATAATGAGTCTAAATTCATTGAAAGTTAATGTAAACAAATCTTTCAATTATTTTTATTATATTTAGAATATTACGTTTTAGCTGATTTCTGATTTTTCTTGTGTCAGAAAATCATTTCATGCTCAATTCAATTAATTAGAAAACAAACAGAAACTAACAACCTTTAGTTAATACATTTGCTGAAATCATCTGATTAATTGAGATGGCCATCTGCAACAAAAAAATATTTGTTTCCATGCAATAACTTGTTCCTTGTTCAGATAGATTATTTCAGTCCTTATTGTAATTTAATGCCAGAGTTGAGTTTCAGCCATGACAGTTGCTTCATTATTGTGGAACTAAGAATTTTTCAATAAGCAATGCGGCATTTATTGATTTTGTTTTTGGTGGTGTGCTTTTAAAAAGGCACATCAAAGGTGAGTACTCAAGGTCACAGTTGTAGAAATTAAAAGTGAACTTCTTCCTAAAAGAATCTAACAGTAAACATGTTTCAGAATTAAAAATGTTCTAACTTGCTAACTTTCAATTAAAAAACAGAAAATACTTAAATCATTCAGCGGGTCAAGTCAGGATTTGTAGAAAGAAAAGCAAAGTTAACATTTTTGGTCGAAGACTCTTCATCTGAACTTTCTATTTTTATTTCAATTTATTTCCGATTTCCAGTTTTTGCAGTTTTTTAATATTTAATTGGTAATATGATGTGATATTTTATTTTGTATGCAGTGTAGGATTGCAGTTAACTCAAAATGCATATTTCAAGGATAAACATTAAATGCTGGAGTAATTCAGCGGGTCAGGCAGCATCCCTGGAGAACAAGGATAGGTGACATTTCAGGAGGGGACCCTCCAGACTGATTGCACGGGTGGGGGAATGAAAGCCAGAAGCATCTTGAAGCATGGATGTAATGCAGTCTTTGCTTAATAAGTACCTTTTTAAGACAGTTGTAACTATTATGATTGTTGCTTGAGATGGACCATTCCCAACAGCAAATCCTCATTTTGAAGTATGCCTTTACCCACCCAACATTTAAATAAATGTAGTAAGCATAAGGTCAATCGGAAGACTTTAATACCATCTAAATTCTCCCATGTGGCATTTATTCTCAGTGATGGCTTCAGAGTATGTGCCACATGGGAGAAAGTGGGCCTCTCATACTATTTAAGACTCAAACTGTTTTTGAAGATGAACATAACAAATTGTATTCTAAGCATGAAATTAAAAAAATTAAGTTCAACTCTAAAATATATATTTTATTTGCAGGATTCAGTTATTGACTTTAGTTTCAGTAAAATACATTTTAGCACACATTGAGGTATTAGCCATGTATGGATGCTAGAATATTTATATATTATAAACAAATTTATACTTTAAAAAAACCAAAAGTGAGGAAACTACATCGATGAGCTAAAACATTATGACCACTGACAGGTGAAGTGAATAACATTATCTTGTTACAATGGCACCTGTCAAGGGATGGGCAGCAAGTGAACAGTCAGTTCTTGAAGTTGATGTGTTGGATGCAGGAGAAATGGGCAGGAGTAAAGATCTGAGCGACTTTGACAAGATATGGCCCATATTGTTATGGCCAGACGAATGGGTCAGAGCATCTCTGAAACAGCAAGGCTTGTGGGGTGCTACCGGTCAGCAGTGGTGAGTACCTACCGACAGTGGTCCGAGGAGGAACAAACCACAAACCGGTGGCAGGGTGTTGGGCACCAAAGGCTCGTCGATGCACGAGGGCAACGAAGGCTATCCCGTCTGGTCCGAGCCGACAGAAGGTCTACTGTGGCACAAGTCACGGAAAATTTTAATACACAGTGCATCGCACCCTGCTGCGCATGGGGCTACTTAACCGCAGACCGGTCAGTGTGCCCATGATGACCCCTGTCCACTGTCGAAAGCGCTTACAGTGGGCACTCGAGTGTCGGAACTGGACCTTGGAGCAGTGGAAGAAGGTCGCCTGGTCCGATGAGTTCCATTTTCTTTTAGATCACGTGGATGGCCTTGTACGTGTGCGTCGTTTACCTGGGGAAGTGATGGCACCAGGATGCACTGTGGGAAGACAACAAGCCGGTGGAGGGAGTGTGATGCTCTGGGCAATGTTCTGCTGGGAAACCCTGGGTCTGGCCATTCATGTGGACGTCAATTTGACACGTGTCACCTACCTAAACATCGTTGCAGACCAGGTACACCCCTTCATGGCAATGGTATTCCCTGATGGCAGTGGCCTCTTTCAGCAGGATAATGCGCCCTGCCACACTGCACACATTGTTCGGGAATGGTTTGAGGAAGATGATGAAGTGTTCACGGTGTTGCCCGGGCCTCCAAATTCTCCAGATGGAGAGTAACTTCCTTACTTGCTCTGTTTCCCTTCTTGAAAATGAGGCCAGCTTTCCTGTCCTCCAGTCAGGAACCTCACTACAGACAACGAGAATTAAAAAATGTCATTTAAAGTCCCAGTAATCCCTTGCCTTCTGCAGCAGACAAGGGTAGATCCCACCTGGCCCCAGTAATTTACCCACATTTAAGCCCGCCGAGGTCTAGAATATTTCGTTATTTATTGAATAAAGCTCTTAGGCCTAACGGAATCAAGGGATATGGGGAGAAAGCAGGAACAGGGTAGTGATTCTGGATGATCAGCCATGATCATATTGAATGGCGGTGCTGGCTCGAAGGGCCGAATAGCCTACTCCTGCACCTATTTTCTAATTTCACCTTCCCCTTTGCTAAATTCTTTAACTACAAAGTCTGTTCCCATAGTAAATATTGATGCAGCGTATTCATTTTGGACCACTTCTAAGCCCTCTGGGTCTCAAACATATATTGCTCCCATTAACCATAATAGGTCTTATTATCTCCCTGATTATTCTATTGCTCTTAATATACATATAGAATGCCTTTAGATTAACCGTAATTCTGTCTGCTAATGGTTTTTTGTGAAACCTCGCTTTTCAAATTTCCTTTCTCAGTACCTCCCTACACTTCGTGTACTCCTGATAGTCTCACTCCCCTTTAGTTTCATATACCTGCCATATATATATTTTTTCATTTTATCCAACCCTCAACCACCTTGGACATCCAGAGTTCCCTGAACTTGTTACCTCTTGCTTTCATCCTTACTAGAACATGTTGACCCTGAACTTTTGCTATTTCTCTTTGAATGCTTCCCACCTGGAAGCACCTTATTGTGGAAGCTCCTTAATTCTGGAGACTGGAGATTTCAGTCTCACTTAGAGTCCACCCATCCTGTTGATTCCTTCTATGATGGAACATTCCTTGATCATTTGTATGGTGCTTCCATGTTTCTACAAGATAGGAATTATTGATCCTGTACCTAATTAAACAAAAATCTGTTTATAGTATAGGTGTTACACAAGAAATATAATGAAGCAAATTTTTAACATGTAACTTTTTAAAAGTTTTATCTCTTTAGTTGCATTATAGTAGAGTAGTTGTATCCAGTTACTGTTTTGTTTTCTGTAGACAGATGTCTGGTTAATCTTGAATAATAATAATGATAAAATCCTGCCTTTCATGCATTGCATAATTATATCCCATATATGTACAAAAATCAATTGCATTAATGGGCTGCTGTTCAATTTCAATATGATCCAAGTGTTATAAGTACATTATTACCTATTTTTAAATATATTTTGATTTGTAGTACAAGAAGACGTACTAAAAAGAATACAAGCTCTTAAAAGATTTAACATTTCTCCACATTCCAATGTTGCATATAAATTGAATATTACTTTTAAGCATTTATGAGGGTAAAAAGTAAATGAGCTAGATGTAATATTTTTAGGAAAAATCAAATTTATTGGCACATGAAAAATTATGAATGATTATAATTCATTGTTACAATCTTTAATTTTAGTATTGTGGGGTTACATCCTTTTATAATGGACAAATAAAATTGTCATAGATAAGATGAATGCACACTGTTTCGCAGGTTTAAGAACTACAGATCGTAAGGTGTGAGGGGTACCTTTTTCACACACACACACACATACCTGTATATGGAATGAGATGCCAAAAAAAAGTGATTGAGGCAGGTACAATAACAACAACACTTCAAAGTCATTTGGATAGGTGCATCAATAGAAAGACTTCTAGGGATATGGGTCAAAAACGGGCCAATGAGACTAGCTTAGATGAAGCTTCTTGTTTGGAATGCGCGACTTGGGTCATAGGGACTGTTTCCGTACTATCTGACCCTTTGACTCTATATTGCATTGTGCATATAATGCACTCTATATATCTCATATGCTACTCTATACCTTCTAGGTATTGACTGCAGCAATTCAGTAAAAAAGCTCAATACCATCTTGCCTTAGATTCTGATAATAAATTAAATGAAGTCAATTGACCTGTAAACAGTGGGATTGTGACTATAAATTGGCAAATGTTTTGGGTGCTATATTTTACTACTGAATATCAATGCATTAATAATCTAAAAGGGGAAATGTTATTTTAAACCGAACCATCGGGGATTAAATGCAATAATTTACAGACTTAAAAAAATACTTGACCAGGCTGCTGGCTCTCATCTGGAATGTTGGAAGTTGGGAGAGTGATGATTGATGTTTTAATTTTTGAAAGGAGAGGTGTGTGTTAGCAGCTAGTAACTTGAGCTTTAGATGATAGATCAGTGATGCAAGAAACAGCAGATGCTGGAATCTTGAGCAGATAAGGGTCCCAACCCGAAACGTCGTCTGTCCATTTCCATTACGGATGCTGCCTGACACACTGAGTTCTTCCAGCACAGAACCAAACAAGTTGTCTCAGTTTTATCCTGTGGTATTCCATGACAAAGACCATGCAACTTTTCTGCAGCCAATGTTCTTTATTATCTCACTATTAGTTTTAATTTGAAAAAAACTAATTGGGACAATAAAATGGCCTTTTCCTCCAAAAATATAAACATGTTTTAATGTGGATATTGATCACTGGGAATGGCATTCAATGTAATTGAATAAATACTACGCCATCTGTTGTTTGCAGAGTGATATTTGACTGGTTTGGAAATATTACAATTTTTTTAAAGAAAATGTAAGGTGAAGCATATTTCTGTTGGAAGAAACAAAAGGGAGTGTCTTCAAAATTCTTTGGGGCAAATATAACTTCGTCACTTGACTTGGATGACATTAGCCAAAGCTAAATTAAACAAGCCACAAGCAAGGTTAGAAGGCCAAAAGTGGTGGATTTATGAAATAGGCTCCAATGATCCTGACAAAGTCATAGGTTTGTCTTCGCAAAAATATATATATTTTTAATTGTAATGTTATTTTTGTAATGCAATAGGTTAGCATGAATTGAACACCATATTAAATTTTCTTCCTAATGCTAATATCTTAATTACAGCCACCTTAGATTGTCAAAGGTTGTATGCCTGCCCCATAGCTATGTAGCATTTGACCTTTCATCATTGAGCTATCTGAAATACGTGACATTAACTCCTTCATATGAATGAATGAATGAATGAATGAGTTTATTGGCCAAGTATGTGCATGTACAAGGAATGTGCCTTGGTGCTCCGCTCACAAATGACAACACATGCATACAGTTAACAATTAAGAATAAAGCATAACCACATCAAAACAATAAGGATACAACATTACGGTCTAAACATGAATGTATATTTTGAATGGAATTGGAATATTCTGCACTAGGTTGATTAAATTCACCATATAGCATGGTAGTTCCAGTCTCCTTGGAATATGAGAGATGACTGGGAAGAATTGTGTATATGCAACATATCTCAATAAGGAACTAGAAATAATCGGATTTTTTTTTTAGCTAACCCATTTGGGATAGGATAGCTTTCCACTGAAGCTTAATTCATGTCGGGTTAGTTTGTATGTGGACTGTTAAATGAATGAAGTCGAGTGAGCTAAAAATCTCCATGCTGGCACATGGTCTTGTGCCCATAGGCAAACTCTGCTTTTCATTTCTATCGGTATACAAAATTTCTTGTCTGTGTGATAAAACCTATTCTTTTGAAACATATTTTCTTTCTCATAGTTTAGAGAAAATCTTTCTGCAATAACACCTTAAAATTGGTATTAAGACTGGGTGGCACTGCATCAGAGTTGCTGCCTTGTAATGCCGGAGACCTGAGTTTGATCCAAACTATGGGTGCCGACTGTACGGAGTTTGTACATTCTCCCTGTGACTGCATGGGTTTTCTCCGGATGCTCCGGCTTCCACCCACACTCCAAAGACGTACAGGTTTGTGGATTGACACAAAATGCTGGAGTAACTCAGCGGGACAGGCAGCATCTCTGGAGAGAAGGAATGGGTGACGTTTCGGGTCGAGACCCTTCTTCAGGCTTCTTCAGAAGGGTCTCGACCAGAAAGGTCACCCGTTCCTTCTCTCCAGAGATGCTGCCTGTCCCGCTGAGTTACTCCAGCATTTTGTGTTATCTTCAGTGTAAATTAGCATCTGCATTTCCTTCCAACATGTTTGTAGGTTAATTGCCTTTGGCAGAGAAAAAAAAATTGTCCCAGTGTGTAGGATAGTTCTAGTATACAGGATGATCAGTGATTGGCATGGACTTGGTGGGCTAAAGACCCTGTTTCCATGTTGTATATCTAAAGACTGGTAACATAAAATACCCATTGCACATTACATTTGTGTAATTCAAAACTTTAAATGGGTTCAACAATTTGTTTCTTGAAGATTGAAGTTGTGATGATACCTTTAGCACCTTTTGTGAAGCTTGCCATAAAGAAAAAATAATTTAAATAAAAATAATTTTCCACAAAAGAAAAAAGGGTCAACATGTAATAATAGTAATTCTTAACGAACAACTTTTTTTCTGGTAAAAGTGACTCAAGTTCTCTTCTTGTAACAATTGAATAGGATAAATTTCTGTACTTCTACAATTTTCTATGATGAGAAACATCTCGTGCAATATTACCAACATTCCTCTTGAATCACCATTTCCCCAGGCAAAAGTCAAATGCAGCATTGCTCAGCATTGCTCAGCTACCAAGCTGTCCAACATTTTATGTATTATAACTGCTTTGCTCTAGATAATTAAACTGATGAGCACATGCTTTAGCAATTTTTTTTACCATCTTAAAACAGACCTTAATGTTCTCATAAGGTCACAACTAAACTAAATATTTCTTCAGGAATTGTGGCTGATTTTCAAAAGGAAGTATACAGCTGGCAGTTGTTGTGCCCTTAACAGCATGTGATCATTTGAAAGGATTAAAAAAAAAAAATTGAATAGAATTACCAGCTAACCACTTGATATTTACTGCATTTTGAAAGGACTGTGTAACCGGAGAAGTGACAGGAGAGAGAGATCAAAGGCATAGTTTAGTGAATGAGTAAAGGGCTAGAAACTTACTGCAAGGAAAACCTTTCATTTGAGGTTTTAAAAGAGATGGTTTATATAAGCTGTAATTCTCAATTTGTAAAACAACATTTAATTGTGCTGTGTGTATTTTATTGTTCGTCTGATGTTAAATTATAAGTACCATTTTCAAATGAATTAGTTCTTTATGTAGATTTCTAAATATTCAGAATCCAACGTGAGGAACATCATTTAAAAAATAAAATTAATGTACCTAGAAAAATACGTCCTCTTTCAGAGTCATGATGACTACTTATTTACTTAAGGCATTGAGCTGAGCTGTACATGTCTGGAGGATTTACGTTTGATTTTAGCTGAATCAGGAATTTTAGTTCAAATACAATTTAAGGAATCGCATTGAGTTTGTGGCAAAGATTACCACCCAATCTGAAATCCAGTGCCTGTGCTGAAACATACGTAGAGTCATAGAGTCCTACAGTATGGAAATTTTGCCCTTCGGCCCATTTCAACATACCAACCAAATTGCCTCATCTCAGCTAGTCCCATTTGCCTGCATTTGGCACACATCATTCTAAAAACTCGAACGAGAAGCCATCTGTTAGGGAATAGTTGCCCCTGCTGTTTTAAGCTAGTAGGCACCCTACAGTTCACCACAGATAATTTAATTATGCCTGAGGTATCATCTGAAACACGACAGAGTGTAAACAATACAGAAGTTGTGTTGTGTAAAGTATAGCACTTGCTAATAGAGTTGATATATTGTAGTATTTACATTGTATTTTTGTTTCTGAAATTTCAGTGGATTCATTAAAAAAACAGTTTTGTGTAACTGCTTAGTCCTTTCTGGGAGGCCTTTTCTCCACCAACAAACCCATTCACTTTAATTACTTTTCTCTGTATCTCAGGGGTTAATAGTTTTGACCTAAAACCATAAAAATCATAAAACAACTGATGTCAATTTTCAAGAGAGCCTACAAGATTTTTGAGTTTGGAAAAAGTAAAGCTAAGCTATATAATGTTTCAGGAATTGAGAATTGACAGATGATAGTTGCTTGGATAAAACCTTATAACAAAATGAATAAATGTGATTTCTTTTAGCAAAGATTTAATCTTAAATCAAATATTTCTAAATAATTTCCAACTGTTTTACTGCAAATTTAGGAAAAGCTGTCATTTTTGATAGGCCTGGGATTGAACACTCATCACTGCTTTCACCCAAAGGGCTTTCATTTTTGGCAAATGAAATTTGTAATGACAGGATTGGCAATCCAGTTGGAAAAGTTAATGTGCTATGCACTGCAAATGCCAGACTCGTAAAAGATGACTGGGAATGTTTTAATTAATCGGTTGAGCAAATGCCTGTGGTGAATACTTCATATCCTGAATAGTTGCAGATTTAAAATATATTTCCAATCAGATTAGACTTTGATTATTGAGAGGCGGGTTAGATTTTAACTCTCAATAGTGTGGTTTTGCACTACAAGAACATAGGTGGGACTCATTCACAATGCAGTAAGACTTGGGGTTGAAAGATTAATTTAATTGGAAGTTTTGGGAGTTGAGAAGCATGATACACATCTTTCCCATGGTAGGTTAGCTGTGAGATTGAATAAATTGGATTAGATAGATGTTTTGGGAAAAGTATAGATATACTGGGTAGATAGGCTTTTCCTTATTTTAAATGTTAATTAAATTTCAATGAGAATGTTATATTCATTTCAGAAAATATGCTTCTGCCCTTCAAATAGATTTGAACCTGAATTCCTAGGTCAGAGGGACAGATTGTTAATCTATTACTCCTCTGGCTCAGTTAACTGCCTGAAATTAAAAATCACAACTGAGGATCCTGGTTTTGAAGATTGGGAGTTGGTGATGGAGGAGTGAAAATTAGATAATTTTAATTATGTAGAACTGAGTCTTTTGCCTTCAATACTTCCAGGTGGTGCATAAATTTTATGAACCACAATTTGTCAATGATAAACATGGGCACTTAACATCTGTCTTAAATCATTCAAGCATACAATATTAATTTTTTAATCAATGGTTCAGATTTTCTGAAGAAATGCTAGTAGTTCTGGGTGGGAATGCCATATAAGTATCAAAAGAGTTGGCACTACCATTAGAGTGTGCACAGGAGTGGAAGTCCAAAATTTCACATCAAAGGTTTACTGTTTATGTTCCGCTTTTAGACAGCTCAGAATCAAGTATTGGGGCTCTTAAATTCAAGCAATTCACTACTATTGGATTATAGCTGGCAACTTTGTTACTTGATAATAGAGAATGGCTGCGAGTTATCTGAGAAAGTACAGTATTGGGCATTTTAATTATTTGAGTTTATTTGTATATTCTTAGTTTTGAAGCATTTAAAAAATTTTTTTTAATGTAGTTTATGTTTTTGATTGCTCTTTAATGTAAGAAACATTTTACTTTTGAAGGTTTTGACAGCTGACTAAGCCAGGCGCATGGAACCCCAGCGCTAAAAGTTTCTCTAGCATTTCTATTGGCATGGTCTTGTTACATGACATTTACATCTGGAAGGCTTTGCGCTTCATATAGCTTTGAAGTGAGGTGTGGAGATGGCATCATTTTAGGAAGTTTCCCAAGAAAATCCATTAAAGGTATGCACTAACTTAGCAGAAGGACAAACAATATGTGAGATGGTCATTATCCATCTCAAATCGGGAAATTTGAGACAATTAGTAATGTAATATCATAACACAAGCAGTTTGGTATATTTTACGCGGACTCACAAACACACACACATTCTCGTTTGCATGCTCCAGCTTTGTGATATACAACAAGCACCATCAAGTGGACAATAAATAAACTGCAGTATTACACATTCGGCATCTTAACTCTCTCTGCACATTGTTCAACACATGTCAATGTCTCTCATAGTTTATGATCACAAGACCCAGATGCAAAATTCAAGATGAAGTCAGAGCAGGCAAATGCAAAATTTGATCATTCCTCTAACAAATATTCATTCTTTTGGATGTGTAGTTCACCATCCTTTTAGTTTTGGTATCACAAAATGCTGGAGTAACTCAGCAGGTCAGGCAGCATCTCTGGAGAGAAGGAATGGGTGACGTTTCGGGTCGAGACCCTTCTTCAGAGTGATGTCAGGGGGGCGGGACAAAGAAAGGATATAGGTGGAGACAGGAAGACAGTTGGAGAACTGGGAAGGGGGAGGGGAAGAGAGGGACAGAGGAACTATCTAAAGTTAGAGAAGTCAATGTTCATACCGCTGGGCTTTAAGTTGCCCAAGCGAAATATGAGGTGCTGTTCCTCCAATTTGCGGTGGGCCTCACTATGACACTGGAGGAGGCCCATGATAGAAAGGTCAGACTGGGAGTGGGAGGGGGAGTTGAAGTGCTCAGCCACCAGGAGATCAGGTTGGTTAAGGCGGATTGAGCGAAGGTGTTGAGCGAAACAATCGCCGAGCCTGCGTTTGGTCACGCCAATGTAGAGAAGTTGACATCTGGAACAACGGATACAATAGATGAGGTTGGAGGAGGTGCAGGTGAACCTCTGTCTCACCTGAAAAGACTGTTTGGGTCCTTGGATGGAGTCGAGGGGGGAAGTAAAGGGACAGGTGGTGCATCTCCTGCGGTTGCAGAGGAAAGTGCCTGGGGAGGGGGTGGTTTGGGTAGGAAGGGACGAGTGGACCAGGGAGTTACAGAGGGAACAGTGTCTGTGGAAAGCAGAAAGGGGAGGAGATGGGAAGATGTGGCCAGTAGTAGGATCCCGTTGGAAGTGACGGAAATGTTGGAGGATAATTTGTTAGATACGCTGGCTGATGGGGTGGAAGGTGAGGACAAGGGGGATTCTGTCCTTGTTACGAATGGGGGGAGGGGGAATAAGAGCAGAGCTGCGGGATATAGACAAGGCCCCAGTGAGAGCCTCATCTATAATGGAAGAGGGGAAGCCCCGGTTTTTTTCCAGACCATCCTTTTAGTCTTGATTGTTCTGCACTAATCAGAGCATATTTAATAGTGTGGAAATGAACTATAGACTCTTGGATGTGATTTGGCTATGCCTGCATAATTTCTTAATAAAAGCAGCTTGTCTTGTTTCAAATTCTGCATGTCCAATGTAGTGCTTGTTAGTACCTTGTGGATCCCCTCAGCTGTTGGCATCAGAGCCGTTTAAACCTGGAAATGTTTCTTTTTTTTGTATGAATTCAAGTTGTTTAAAAGTCTAGCTGATCCCTTTAGTGTAAATTTTGTTGAAGATGTCAGTTCTATTTTCTCTTATGTTAAATTCTGTTAAAACAAAGCCAAAGAATGTATTAATTCTGTTCTTTTTTTAGATTGCTGTCAGGGTATTCAATGTAAACAGTAAACATAACATTGATAATATATAGGAATCACATTAGAGGTGCTAATGTTGCTAACATTTCATTTCACTGAGATGAAACAAGAACAGCACTAAACTTAATATCTGAAACAAAATTTTCTTCGGATTGGTCATTTGCTGAATGGATTCCAATTTAGTTCATCTAGAATGTTTTCCTGGAAATACAATGAAAGAGAGCAAGATATCTTTCCAGATGGCAGGTCCAAGTTTGTGTATTATCCTCTCTTCACTCTTGATCCCACAGTTGTATTTAATTGGTAAATTGTGCTTTATCTTTGTTAGGTTATCAGATAGAGGAATGGAAACAAAATTCAACTTGTACTGAAAATTGGTGTGCAAAATATCAGCCATTGATACATTTCTGAAGATGTTAACCTGCATTCAAATTGAAATTAGATTTCTTCCTGATATTTTCTGCAGCTCCAAAACCAAACTGGCTCATCTGGAAAATTGGGAGTGAAAGCGGGGGCTAGGACTGGCCCACAGCACGTCTGTTGAGTCCGAAAGAGCACTGGTGGCTCTCCTGGCTTCACAACAAAGAGGCTATTGGAAACCTTTTTATCTAGATTACTCAAGACTTCAAACAACTATGCAGTGCATGCTATTTTTCTGATAAATTGTATAAAATCCTGCAAGACATTTAGAATCCCATTTTGCATGTGGAGGGTGATTACACCGGCGCAGCTAGAAGTTGCTTCCACCACCATATCCCAAGAGGAATCAAAGATTTTTAAACATGTCCCCTGTTGACCAATTAAAAAGTGAACCCTGCATAAGAATGAACAATGTAAACTCTTTCATTATATTCATTGTTGAAGAAAAAAATACCAGGGACAAGTTGCAGAAGAATTATAAAATAAATGCTTGAAATTATACTTTTGTTGATGGCAATTAAAGCAGGGAAATGAAGTGTAAAGTTTTGTGTGAAAGGGTAATTTGAATGAAAAACAAATGCTAAGAAAATATTGTGTGAGCACAGTTCTACCTTCTTAATCAAACATGACTCTTCTCAGTGACCTTGTGTCAGCCTCATAAGTACCTAATCTGTTCAATAAGACTGAAATAAACAAATACTGGAGAATTTAAATGATAGTTTCAATAACTAGCTAAGGGGTAGAATCAAATCATGATCAAATTTTACTTCCAATCATTACAGTATAAGGACATGTCATAGGAAACAGTTTGGAGCCAAGGGGTTTGTGTAATTGTTTGCAGAGCATATGCATAGTTGATTGCAGTCATTTCTGAAGACAATTTGGCTCCAGCACTGCTGACAT
Source organism: Rhinoraja longicauda (assembly GCF_053455715.1). Lineage (NCBI taxonomy): Eukaryota > Metazoa > Chordata > Chondrichthyes > Rajiformes > Arhynchobatidae > Rhinoraja > Rhinoraja longicauda. The sequence continues at coordinate 46,267,809 of NC_135963.1, forward strand.
TTTCCTGCTCCGTGTATAGTTGTTTAGGATTGTAAAGTGGAGTGATTAGCATTTGAAAGCAATACCTAGATCAGATGCCCAGTTGAAGTTCAAAGCTAATGGAACAGAAAATAGCTATTGTGGCCCAAACATTTGCAGCAACGAATGATTTTCTAGTAGGAAAGAATAAATTGGACATCGGATATTTAAACATAAAACATCTTGATATAGTGTAAAGAGATAATTTTAATACACAAGTTTTATAGTCTTCCAACGTTGAAATAAAATTAAACTTCTTGTATGATTGGTGATGTGCAGAAAATTATATTATCCCCTTGAAGAATTCTGGCTTTTTACACCGAGTGCCTAGTGTCTTCAAGTAAAAAATGCAACCTAACAAATGAACCAATTGAACTCCTGCAGAGAAATACAGTTTTGATCTCAGCGCACTGAGTTTTTACCATTGGGTTCATTATCTTTGTTCCAAGTTTCTAAACATGTTATTCCCAATGCAAATGCCAGATGGGGACAGGTCGAATTACTGAGTGGCGCATTGACAAATATTACAATTCCAAAGATTCAAGTTTGTATTTGAGGTACATCAGTTTCCAAACAAAACAGTACAATTACTTTGGAGCTACATTAATAAAATGCTGATGTTGTAATGTAGGAGAAAGTATGTTGAAATATTGAGTAGGATAAATATAGGAAGAGAAAGTGTTGATAGATTTTGAGGATAAACAAGTTGTACGTCTGGATGAAATATATTGTAAATGTACTACGTAAAAAAATGGAAGAAATTGCAGAGACTCTGACCATCATTTTCCAATCCTCCCTGGTTACAGAAGTGGTTCCAGAAGATTGAATAATGTTCATGCTGTACCATTGTTTCGAAAGGAAGGGATAAACATAATAATTACAGGTCAATTTAACTTTGGTTGTGTATAAATGATTGAGATTTATAAATCCCCTTTTAGAAATGCAGTTTAATCAAGAGAAGTCGGCATGGATTTTTTTAAGACTGACTAACACAATTACAGTTTTTGAGAAGATAACAATAATAGAGTATTTGGTATACTATTTATTGCAGTTTTTGCCAAATCCCATTTGGAAGGCTTGTCAACAATGTAAAACTCCATGGGATTTAAGGAAGTATATCAAATAGGATTCAAAATTGTCTCATTGGCAAGAACTGAAGTGCAATGAATGACATGTGAATTTGTGACTGTAAATATGTTTCCATTGGGTTTCCTTAAGGTGGTGTGGTCGATCTTTTGCTCTTTGTGGTGTCTATTAATGGTTTAATGGGTCTACAGCTTTCTAAATGTACCAATACCAGGAGATAGAGTGGTGAATGAAGCTTATGGTGTCTTGCTTCAGTGGCAGGACATTGAGTATAAGAGGCAGGAAGTCATATTGCAGCTTTATAAAACTTTATTTGGGCTACCCTTGGAATAATGTGTGCAGTTCTGGTCATGTGGAGCCTTTGGAGACCATGGAGAAGCGATTTACCAGGATGTTGTCTGGATTAAAGTTTGTCCAGGAAAGGTTGGGCAAATGTGGATTGTTTTCACTGGAATATCAGAGGTTGAGGAGAGACCTGGCAGAAATATATAAAATTATGAGGGGCAGATGGGTCATGGAGTGCGGAAATAGTTCCATCCTCCCAACCTGTTCATGCCAACCAAAATGCCTGTCCAAGCTAGACCTATTTGCGCATATTTGACCCATATCACTTCTAAATTCCCTTTCCTTGCATTTGTCACAATGTCTTTTAAATGTAGTTACTGGACCTGCATCAACAATATCCTCTGGCAGCTTGTTCTGTATAACCACTCTCTGTGTGAAAAGGTTGAGACTCAGGTTCCTGTTAAATATTTCCCCTTTCACTTTAACCCATGCCTCTAATTCTTGATTCCCCAACCCTAGGGAAATGACTGTACATTCACCCTATTTATGTCCCTCAGTTTTATACACAATAAGATCACCTCTCAGTCTCCTACCCTCTAGGGAAAAACTCCTAGCCTGCCCAAACTCTCTCCATTACTCTGTCCTTGAGTCTTGACAACCAGCTCATAATTCTTTTCGGCAGTCTTTCTAGCTTAATGGCATTGTTCCTTTAATCAAAAATTAACACTATACTCTTAAGTGCGGCATCACTAACGTCTTGTGCAACTGTAACTTAACATCCCAAGTTTTATATTCAATGCCCTCAATGATGAAGCTTGACAAAAGCCTTCTACACCTGTGATGCCACTTTCAGGGAAAGTGTCTACTTATACGATAAGGTTCCCCTATTCTTCAACATTCCCCCAATGTCGTCTTTTTCACTGTGAAATTCCTACCCAGGTTTGAATTTCCAAAAATGTAACACATTGCACTGAATTAAACTCTATTTGCCATGCCTCGGCCCACAGCTGATCAAGATCTCTCTATAATGTTTTATTACCTTCCTCACTGTTTGCAATCCCAATTATTTTAGTGTCTGCAAGCTTACTAATCATGCCTTGTATATTCTCATCCAAATTGATGATATTAATGATAAACATCAATGGCCCAAGTACTGCCTACCTAGTCACAGGCTTCTAGTCTGAAAAACAACCTTCTGGGTTTGCTTCTTACAACTGTATATGAGTGAAACAACCTGTGAACAAGCTATTTTGGATTTGGTCATGAGTAAAGAGGAAGGATTAGTAAGAGATCCAGTGGTTAAAAAGATCCCTTGGGGGTAAATCCTGTGGGGGTAATGACCATAATATGATAGAATTCCAGGAGCAGTTTGCGTGTGAGTTGAGGTGGAGTTGTTCAAGGTGCACTGGGAAAATAAGCTAAGAAACAGGTCAGTAGATAAACAGTAATAGATATTTGGGCAGCTAGTTCATGACGCAGCCGTAATTTATCCGATTAGAAAGAGTGATTCCATGTTAAAGAGACACAATGTGTAGGAAGGAACTGCAAGGAAGGAACTGGTTTAAACCGAAGATAGACACAAAAAGCTGCAGTAACTCAATGGGACAGGCAGCCTCTCTGGAGAGAAGGAATGGGTGATGTTTCAGACCCGAAAAATCACCCTTCTCCAGAGATACTACTTGTCCCACTGAGTTACTCCAGCATTTTGTGTCTATCTGAGGTCAAGGATAATGTGTATTGAAATGCAGGATGTACAAAGTGCAAGAGCTAGTGATAGGCCTTCTAGCAGTGAAAGAATAAAAAGCTCTAAAGGGAGAAAACTGATTTAAACAAAAAAAATTGCATTTAAGATCAAAGTAAGAGTTTTTCTGAATATATAAATAGGAGGAAGGCAGCTAAGGTAGGTGTGGGACTTCTAGAGAACAAGGCTGTTGAATGAATAACAGGAAACAAAGAAATTATGATAAATCAATGGAGTTTATTTAACTTGTTATCTTTATACTTCATCTCTGCTTTCATATGAACATAAAGCAATCTTAGATTAACAAAGAAACAGATTGAATTCCTCAGACGTTGAGTATAGGAGTTGAGTATAGGAGCAAAGAGGTCCTTCTGCAGTTGTACAGGGCCCTAGTGAGACCGCACCTGGAGTACTGTGTGCAGTTTTGGTCTCCAAATTTGAGGAAGGATATTCTTGCTATTGAGGGCGTGCAGCGTAGGTTTACTAGGTTAATTCCCGGAATGGCGGGACTGTCATATGTTGAAAGACTGGAGCGACTAGCTTTGTATACACTGGAATTTAGAAGGATGAGAGGGGATCTTATCGAAACGTATAAGATTATTAAGGGGTTGGACATGTTAGAGGCAGGAAACATGTTCCCAATGTTGGGGGAGTCCAGAACTAGGGGCCACAGTTTAAGAATAAGGGGTAGGCCATTTAGAACAGAGATGAGGAAAAACTTTTTCAGTCAGAGAGTTGTGAATCTGTGGAATTCTCTGCCTCAGAGGGCAGTGGAGGCCAATTCTCTGAATACATTCAAGAGAGAGCTAGATAGAGCTCTTAAGGATAGCGGAGTCAGGGGGTATGGGGAGAAAGCAGGAACGGGGTACTGATTGAGAATGATCAGCCATGATCACATTGAATGGTGGTGCTGGCTCTAAGGGCCGAATGGCCTACTCCTGCACCTATTGTCTATTGTTTTGTTAAGTCAATTTAAAAACCTTATTTCACAGGAGCTTTGAGTTATTGTTGTTTATAGGATTTGCGGCTTCTGGAAAAGGCCAATTCGTCAACCTTGGAAATGATGATGATGAGTTTCTTTATTGAATTGGTGCAATCCTTGTTGTAAAGTTGGACCCCAAGAAAAGGAATTTGTCAAGTGCCTCCAAGATGGATTCTTTGAGCAGCTTGTAGTGGAGCCTACCTGGGTAAGGGCACGGATAACAGGTTGGCTGGATGGCAGAAGACAAAGAGTGGCAATAAAGGGGGCTTTTTCTGGTTGGCTGCCAGTGACTAGTGGAGTTCTGCAAGGGTTGGTGCTGGGGCCGCTACTCTTCACGTTGTATATAAATGATTTGGAATAGGGGATTGAAGACTTTGTTGCAAAGGTTGCGGATGGTACGAAAATAGAAAATAAGAAAATAGGAATCCGAGGGGTAACTTTTTCACATAAAGGGTGGTGAGTGTAAGGAACAAACCGCTAGAGGAGGTAGTTAAGTCTGGGACTATCCCATCGTTTAAGAAATAGTTAGACAGGTACATGGATAGGACAGGTTTGCAGGGATATGGACCAAGCGCAGGCAAGTCGGACTAGTGCAGCTGGGACATTGTTGGCAAGTTGGACAGATAGGACCTGTTTCCACTCAGTATCACTCTATGACTCTTAGGTGGAGGGGCAGGTAGTGTAGAGAAAACAGGGACTCTGCAAGAAGGACTTGGACAGGTTGGGAGAGTGGGCAGAGTAGTGGCAGATGGAATATTGTGTAGCAAAGTGTGGAGTCGTGCATTTTGGTAGTAGGAACATGATGCCAAGTTAAACCAATCTCATCTGCCAACATGATATATAGACTATTTTCTAAATGGGGTAAGAATCCAGAAATCGGAGGTGCAAAGGGACTTGGGAATGCTGGTGCAGGATTCCCAAAAAGTTAAGCTGCAAATCGAATCAGTAGTAAAGAAGGAAAACTCAATTTATTTGAATTTATTTATTTTTGGAATATTGTGAGCAATTTGGGGCACCATAATCTGAGAAAAGATGTGCTGGCTCTGGAGAGGGTCCAGAGGAGGTTTACAAGAATGATCCCAGGAATGAGTAGGTTAACCTATGATGAGTGTTTGTCAGCACTGGGCCTGTACTCGCTGGAGTTTAGAAGAATGAGGGTGGACCTCATTGAAACATACAAATAATGAAAGGCTTGGATAGAGTGGAGGTGGAGAAGATGCTTCCACTAGTAGGAGAGTTTGAAAGTGAGAATGAGAATACTGTTGAAACTAGATAGATTGTGGAAGTTTAGTTTAGAGATATAGCATGAAAACAGGCCCTTTAGCCCATCGAGTCCAAGCCGAACATTAGTTCTCCCACTTTCACATCCACTCCCTACACAACAGAGGCATTTTACAATGGCCTATTAACCTACAAACCAGTATGTCTGGGTTGTGGGAGGAAACCAGAGCACCCGGTGGGAGCATGCAGTCACAAGGAGAATCAGTAAAAACAGCTTAGAATTCTAGAATATAAAACCTAACATGCATCCATTAAACCAATAAGATAGATAAACCTATTTTTAAATTTTGGACAAGGAACACAATAAATAGAATCAAATGTTATTATAATTTGTTCACAAATTATTTTGCAAATCTTGAAAAAAACAATTTGTGAAATAAGTAAAGAGGAAAAGCTTTTTTTAAAAATACAATCAATAACCCACATCATTACTATGAATTTGGTTCATTGAAACTATTGAGGACTTTTCTGAAGATGCTGTAAAGTCTACATATTAAGTAATTTGTATGGTAGACTTGGTGACTGGAACATTGACACTGTCTGCTTTAATGTTAGTATTCCTACTCTTGAGTTGGAAAGGGTTCAGATCCAAAACCAAGACATTATTTCATTATACAAGTTTAGTTTCTGAGAAGGGAACTCTTTAATTGAGTTGTGAGACTTTATATTTTTTAATTATAGCTTGCAGGTATTAAAAAAAGTTGATTTAACTTCAGGTAGTTAAGTTAGCAAGACTGCATGGGATGATTATTAGGGATTATCAGGAACTACGAAAATAAATTACTGGGACTTTACCCATCATCTTTCAATGCTCTTTGGATCTGATGGTTGTGCCAAAAGATTGGAGTAGGAAATGTTAATCCCCCATTCAAAAAAGAGAGTAAGCATTAGCCCAGCTTGTCAGTTCAAACTTAGTGGTGGGAAAGCTTTTAGAAACATAGAGGCAAGGCAAAGCCAGCAGGTATTTGTTAAAAACAAATTGTGTTTAATTAATTTCACAGAACGTTTTGTTAAGATGACATATAGATTTGATGAGGACATTGGAGTTGCTCTGGTGTGTATGGACTTCCAAAAGGCTTTTGATAAAGGTGCTACATAATAGGCTTCTCAGTAAAGTTGAAGCATATGGTATAACAATGTTTATTGATGGCATTGATAACTGGAGTAATGTGTTTAATTTTGGTCATCACAGGAGGTGATGAAGGTGAAGGTATTATAAAAGACTGAAGGGCAATTTAGATGACATGCAAAATGCTGAGAGGCCTGGACTGTGTTAATGGTGGGAAGTTGCTCCCTTTGGTGGAAGAATGGAGAACTCAAAATCACAAATACAAACTAAAAAGGAGGAGAATTAAGAGTGACATGATGAAAAACAATGCAGTCTGCGGTTGAAATCTGGAATGCATTTTGTGTTGAATTGATGGAGGCAGATTCTATTGTTGCCTTTAGAAGCGAATTGGATAATAGGAAGAAAATTTTTGTAAGGCTCTAAAGAGCTATGATCTAGTGTGTTATTATGACACGATTGGCCAAATGGTTTTCTCCTGTGTTGTATTCATTCTATAATTCCATATTAAACACGGGTTCTGGTTTGGTAATTAAAGTCAAATAATTAGAGGAACATTTGTTTTCCTTTAAATATCATGAAAAAGTGTGGCCATTCATCACAATGCTCTGTGGAATTTTGGTTTGTCTAAAGTGACTGATCACATTTTAAATTATTTTACGGAAGCTCTTTATATTGAAAACCATGTCATTTTAAAATTAGCATGGGCTACAAATATAACTATCTTTTATTGCACACTTCAATTATCTTGAACAAATGTCCATTGCTTAAAGTATTTAAAAAGTCAGGTGCTGAACCTGAACAACTATGCATGTCTGCTTTTATATAATTTCTTATGAATTACTAATTCTAACTTTCTCCTCCAATTTCAGTATGGCGGTTGATGGATTTGGTCAGCCAGTTAGCTTTCCTGGGCGTCCAGTTACAGCTTATGGTTACCGTCCAGATGATCCTTTCCTCTATCCATTTGGAACCAGATAAGCTCAGCAAAAATATTTAATGCTTTTGTAACACTCCTGTACATAACTGCATGTGTAATGTGCTGAGGATCTTTGTAGGTTCTGCATAGTGTCAGAGTTAAGATGTGAATTGCATTTGTACATGTAACAATCCAATATCCTGACTAAAATATATTGGTTGTATTTGTATTATTTAATGTTTTTCTGCCTTTACTTGAAACACTGGATGAATCTGAAAAACAAAACTGGAATGAAGTCTCCAATATACAAACTATACTTTTAAATTAGCCAATTCCACAGCTAATACTTTGCTATTTAAGTGTTGGGATCTCATTTCATTAATCTAAAATGTTTCATTACAGCAATTTTACCTTTAAATCTGTTTACCATAACAAGCTGCATTTTATATTTGCAGAAATAATTACACAAAATGCAGAGCCATATTCCATGTTTTAAATTATATGAATTGTGTCTCACTGCAGTTTATTACATTTCTGTTCTGTTTGTTCCACATCCAGTATGCTTGTTTCTATTTATTTTGCCATTACTGTGATCGGTGAACAAATGTGGATTTAAACAGATCTGGCAGCATTGTTCTACGTTTGGAGAATCTAAGTTAAGAAATAAGAACTGAAAATAAACACAACCAAAATCAAGTTTTTGTGTTGTTCCATTTGTGAGATATTTATTAACAAGACTTTATATTTTGGTTTTAAAGTAGACGATTTACTGGGAGATGATCCTTCGACAAAATTGGTGAAACATCCAGCATCTGCAGCTTTTTATTTTCATTTACTTTGCAAGATGCTTGTTCTTTTTGTCTGTTGCAAAGATGACTTAACTGCAATTGTGTGTGATCACAATATATAGTTGCATCTCTGTGGGAGAGAAATCTCAAGACATTTGTCCAAGTCTACTCATGACATGTCAGCAAACTCTTCACTAAGCATTTGGATTTCCTTTAGTCTCAATCCATAACAGGTGCTAACTCTTAGGCGTTATTCAATGAACAACATTGCTTTGGGAGGAGTAGTGTTACGCCTGCTTCACTTTGCGATTATTATGATAAATGATCTTGTCACATCATCTCTATTCCCTTCTAATGATAGAGGATTCTAAGTCTATAAATTGGCAGTTTGAGTTCTTTAGCATTTCTAATACAGCAAATTGTTGGTTTGACAAACAGCTACGACTTCTGAAAGTAAGAGGATTATCCAGACCATCTGAATTTTAAGTTGAACAAATTGTTTGCACAACTTAACTACAATTTGTTTTTTTTGCACATAAATCCCACAAGCTTTCCCTATAAACTCAGACCAGGCCCACATCCTTCTACATTTGATCTTTGCAAAAAATGTATGCAAAATTCCAGCAAATCTTAATTTTTAAAGTTCTTTGAGAATACTGAAGATATGTTTGGTGGAAGCTGGTCTCGAAAGTGATACTGGAAAATAAAGCTTGACCCAGAACTGTGGAGGCTTGGATTCCACCACTAATATATTTTCTGTGACTACCAAAACATGTGTATTGAGAAACCTCGGAGGTCAAACAATTCTAGTAGAAGAGTGGATTCCATTGCTGAAGTTGTCCCATTGAGAAACTAACAGCAAGGAAGTATACATCTGTTTTAGAGCACAAAATCCTCAATCCCTCTGCTTTGATGTATAAATCTATATTAGCGAGTTTCAATTAAATATGCAGAAGCAGTTCAATTTTTAAAGGGACAAGAAGGAAGAGCTGAAAGGAGCAGGAAAAATATTAAATTCGAAACTGAAAAATGATAAAATGAGTTCCCTCAAAACAATAATTGTTATACATGGAAATGTAAGGAGGAGGTTATGCTTATAAACAGTATAATTGCAATGATATACTTGCGAAACACAAGTTTTGTTAATATTGCTAGAGAAACACACTGAGACCAGACCTGTAGGTTCAGCTAAATGTTTTTATTTGGTACCAATGCAAGCAAAATAAATGACTCTCCCAGGTAATAAAATTACATGGTGTTTTATACAGTTTGGGCACAATAGTGATGATTGATAACGTAATAGATGTGCTCATGACAGTGTTCGCATGGGGCTGGTACAGGTGGCTTCTTGAGAGATCCCCTCGTCCCATGCCTAATTATGCGGAAAAGAGCTTCCATTGTTATTTTTCTCATCCCAGACAACGTTATTTGCATTATACTATCAAAGTCCCTGATTCTTAATCAATCCATACCTATAAATTTCACAGATATGTTCCATTCATCAGTTGCTGCTGCCTCAGTTTTTATGTCCTTTGATCTGATAATGTTCAATCCTCTGTTGCCCAGTTTCGCTCTGTACATCTGGCATGTTCAGTTCCAGTTGATATTGTTCCTCTTCATTCTTCCCACTGAAAAGTAACACTGTATTTTTCACTTGCCAAATGTCCACTCATCCCACCAGCCTGCCTATATCCTCTTGACCATTTGTATCTTCTTCAAGGATCACTTCCACCTAGATTTATTTTTGGCAGACCTATTTTCTCCCCCCCCCTCCCCTCCCCTCTCTCCCCTCCCCTGTGCCCCACCTGGACCCCATCCTATTTCTTCCCCAACTTTTCTCTCCCGCAACTCTTCAAAACTGTCTCACACCTTCTACAAGGGTTACTTGAAGTAAGAGAAGTCAATATTCATACCGCTGGGTTCAAAGCTACCCAACCAAATTATGAGGTGCTATTCCTCCAATATATGTTTGGCCTCACTCTGACAACGGAGGAGGCCCAGGGACAGAAAGGTCAGTATTGAAATGGGAGGGGAGTTAAATTGTATGGCAAATGGGAGACCACCGACTGAATTAAGCTGTTAACCAATATGATCGCCAAATCGGCATCCACAAAGACTCTTCACACCCCTGCAACAGTCTGTTCGAACTTCTACCATCGGGCAGACAATACAAGGCCTTCTACGCCCGCACCTCCAGACTCAGGAACAGCTTCATCCCCAGGGCCACAGCTGCTATGAACTGGTCCTGCTGAGCCGGATGGTCATAACGCACAGTGATCCAACACAGATCTACTTGCACTTTATTCTGTTTTAAAACTGTTACAATTTGTTTCATTGGGTTGTTTAAATTAATACTGACTAGCTAATTAATTTATTGCATCGTATGGGAGGTGCATTCCCAATCTCGTCGTACCCCTGTACAATGACAATAAAGATATATTGTATTGTATTGTATTGTCTCACCAATATATAGGAGTCCACACCTGGAACAGCGGATACAGTAGATGAGATTGGAGGAGGTGTAAATGAACCTCTGCCTTACCTGGACAGAGTCGAGGGAGGAGGTATAGGGACAGGTGTTGCAGCTCCTGCGGTTGCAGGGATAGGTATCTGGGGAGGGGTGGTTTGTGTGGGAAGGGATGAGTTTTCCAAAGAGTTGCAAAGGGAACGTGGCTAGTGGTGGGATCCCGTTGGAGGTGCTGAAAATGTCAGAGAATTATGCACTGTATGCGACGGCTGATCAGTTGAAAGATGACTGGGGGACTCTGTCTCTGTTGCGACTGGGGGGAGGAGGGAGCAAGAGAAGACTTGATGGGTAATGAGTCATGTGTGAGGGCCTCATCTATGATAGAAGTGGGGAACTCCCAATCCCTAAAGAATGAGGAAATTTCAGATGTTCTGATATGGAACACCTCATCTTGGGAGCAGATGCAGTGTACACGGAGGAATTAGGAGTAGGGGATAAAGTGTTTGCAAGAGACAGGGTGAGAAGAAGTGTAGTCTAGATAGTTGTGGGAATCAGTAGGTTTATAATGGACATCAGTCGATAGTCTATCTCCTGTGATGGAGCGGGTGAGATAGAGTAGAATAGAATAGCCTTTATTGTCATCCAAAAACATGTTTTTGGACGAAATTACGTTACCCACAGTCAACAATGCGGCAATAAAAAAGAAAGCAATAAAACACAATCACAAAAACCAACATAAAACAAAAAAAAACATCCATCGCAGTGAGTCTCCTCCAGTCACCTCCTCACTGTGATGGAAAGCCAGAATGTATTTTCTCTTCCCTGCCGTCTTCTCCTGGGGTCAGGCAGTCAAAATTGCCATGTCGGGGGGGTCGGGGCTCCCGACATTGAAGCCCCTGCCGGGCGGTGGAAAATCCTGCGGCCTATTCCAAGGCCATGCCGGATGGTGAAAGGTCCGCAGCGGGCCGACCCAAGCCTCGCGATTCGGGGCCGACGAAGACGCTGCCGCTGCCAGAGCTCCCGAAGTCGGCCCCCACCCAGGAACCTGTGAGTTTCAGTCGTCCACAGGGCCCGCGGCCGAAGCCTCCGAAGGCGAGTCGCAGCCGCACTCGCAGCGCCACCACAGCCTCCGAAGACAGCCAGCTCCGCAGGTGGTGAGTACAGTCCACGGGCTCTGCGAACCAGAGCCCCAGGTGGTCCCAGCTGGAGGCCGCCAGCTCCAGGTGTTTGGCCGATGGTAGGCCGCAGCGTGAACGGAGACACGACCCAGAAAAAAGGTCACATCTCCGTTCGGAAGAGACAAATTTTATAGTTCCACCACACATAGTACACAACCACAAAAAAGACTACATCACATCCAACACTTACAATGAAGACAAAAAAAAACAAAAAGACAAATGTTCTGCAGGTGAGCCACAGCTGCTATGCAGCACTGCCGCACGAAAGGGGAGGGAGATGCCAGAGATGGTCTAAGTGAATATGAGTGCAGGGTGGAAATTGGAAGTGAAGTTAACAAAGTCCATGAGTTCTGCATATGTGCAGGATGTAGCCCCGATGCTGTTATCAATGTAGCAGAAATAGAGTCAGGTATAGAAACATAGAAAATAGGTGTAGGAAGAGGCCATTCGGCCCTTAATTGTGATCATGGCTGATCGTCCCCAATCAATAACCCGTGCCTGCCTTCTCCCCATATCCCCTGATTCCTCTATCTATCTAACTCTCTCTTAAATCCATCCAGTGATTTGGCTTCCAGTGATTTGGCTTCCACTGCCCTCTGTGGCAGAGAATTCAAAATTCACAACTCTCTGGGTGAAAAAGTTTTTTCTCACCTCAGTTTTAAATGGCCTCCCCTTTATTCTAAGACAGTGGCCCCTGGTTCTGGACTCGCCCAACATTGGGAACATTTTTCCTGCATCTAGCTTGTCCAGTCCTTTTATAATTTTATATGTTTCTATAAGATCCCCTCTCATCCTTCTAAACTCCAGTGAATACAAGCCTAGTCTTTTTAATCTTTCCTCATATGACAGTCCCGCCATCCCAGGGACCAATCTCGTGAACCTACGCTGCACTGCCTCAATTACAAGGATGTCCTTCCTCAAATTAGGAGACCAAAACTGTACACAATACTCCAGATGTGGTCTTACCAGGGCCCTATACAACTGCAGAAGAACCTTTACTCCTACACTGAAATCCTCTTGTTATGAAAGCCAACATTCCATTAGCTTTCTTCACTGCCTGCTGTACCTGCACGCCAACTTTCAGTGACTGGTGTACAAGGAGACCCAGGTCTCGCTGCACCTCCCCCTTACCATTGAGATAATAATCTGCCTTCTTGTTTTTGCCACCAAAGTGGATAATCTCACATTTATCTATATTGTACTGCATCTGCCACGCATCTGCCTACTCACTCAACCTGTCCAGGTCACCCTGCAACCTCCTAACATCCTCTTCACAGTTTACACTGCCACCCAGCTTTGTGTCATCCGCACACTTGCTAGTGTTGCTTCTAATTCCCTCTTCCAAATCATTAATATATATGGTAAACAGTTACGGCCCCAACACCGAGCCTTGCGGCACTCCACTCGCCACTGCCTGCCATTCTGAAAAGGACCAGTTTACTCCTACTCTTTGCTTCCTGTCTGCCAACCAATTTTCTATCCATGTCAACAGCCTACCCCCAATACCATGTGCTCTAATTTAGTCACCAACCTCCCATGCGGGACCTTATCAAAGGCTTTCTGGAAGTCTAGTTACACTACATCCACTGGCTCCCCTTCATCCATATTACTTGTCACATCCTCAAAAAATTCCAGAAGATTAGTCAAGCACGATTTCCCTTTCATAAATCCATGCTGGCTTGGACTTATCCTTTTACTGCTATCCAAATGCACCATTATTACCACTTTAACAATTGACTCCTGCATCTTTCCCACCACCGAAGTCAGGCTAACTGGTCTGTAATTGCCCATTTTCTCTCTCGCTCCTTTCTTGAAAAGTGGGATAACATTAGCTATCCTACAATCCACAGGAACTAATCCTGAATCTATTGAACATTGGAAAATGATCACCAATGTGTCCACTATTTCTGGAGCCACCTCCCTGAGGACCCTGGGATGCAGACCATCAGGCCCAGGGGATTTATCATCCTACAGTCCCATTAGTCTACCCAATGCTATTTCTCGCTCAATGAAAATTTCTTTCAGTTCCTCTACCCCTCTAGATCCTCTGTCCTCCAGTGCATCTGGGAGATTGTTTGTGTCTTCCTTAATGAAGACAGATCCGAAGTACCTGTTTAACTCTTCTGCCATTTCCTTGTTACCCATAATAATTTCACCCGTGTCTGCCTTCAAGGGACCCACATTTGACTTTGCTACTCTTTTTCTCTTAACATATCTAAAGAAGCTTTTACTGTCCTTCTTTATATTCTTGGTCAGCTTCCCCTCGTACTTCATCTTTTCAGCCCGTATTGCCGTTTTGTTACCTTCTGTTGGCCTATGAAAGTTTCCCAATCCTCTGGCTTCCCACTACTCTTTGCTGTGTTGTACATCTTTTCTTTTAGTTTTATTCCATCCCTAACTTCTCTTGTCAGTCACGTTGCCTCCTACTCCCCTTAGAATCTTTCTTCCTTTTTGGAATGAAATGATCCTGCGTCTTCCGGATTATGCCCAGAAATTCTTGCCATTGCTGTTCCACCGTCTTCCTGCTAGGATCCCTTTCCAGTCTACCTTGGCCGGCTCCTCTCTCATGCCTTCATAGTCCCCTTTGTTCAACTGCATCACTGACACTTCCGATGTAACCTGCTTCTTCTCAAATTGCAGATTAAAACTAATCATATTATGATCACTACCTCCAAGCGGTTCCTTTACCTCGAGTTCTTTTTTTTTATCAAATCTGGTTAATTGGACAACACTAAATCCAGAATTGCCTTTTCTCTGGTAGGCTTCATTACAAGCTGCTCTAAGAATCCATCTCGGAGGCACTCTACAAACTTTCTTTCTTGGGGTCCTGAACCAACCTGATTTTCCCTGTCTACTTGCATATTGAAATCCCCCATCACCACAGTGGCATTACCTTTGTTACATGCCAGTTTTAACTCCTGCTGCAACTTACACCCTACATCCGGGCTACTATTTGGGGGTCTGTAGATAACACCAATTAGTGTCTTCTTGCCTTTACAATTCCTCAACTCAATCCAGTGACTCTACCTCATCAGTCCCTATGTCACCCCTCACAAGGGACTGAATTTCATCCCTCACTAGCAGAGCTACCCCACCGCCTCTGCTCACCTGCCTGTCTTTTCTATAGGATGTATAACCCTGAATATTAAGTTCCCAGGCCCAATCCTCCTGCAGCCACATATCTGCAATCCCCACAATGTCATATCTACCAACTTCTAACTGAACCTCAAGCTCATCTACTTTACTTCTTGTACTTTGCGCATTCATATACAAAACTTTTAATTCCTTACTCATCTCACCCTTCACATCGATGCCCATTACACTTGTCCATACTCTCCTATCCCTTTGTGAGCTTTCTTTCCCGTTAATTCTGAGATCATTAACTATCCCTTTACTCTCTTTCCCTTTAACTCCTTGACTATCCCATTTGACCCCCCCCCTCCCCTCTTGGAGGGCCAGTGTACGCCTGGAACTGGGACTGTTCGACATACCCGACAAACAGGCAGGCATAGCTAAGGCCCATTCGTGTGCCCATGGCCACAACTTTGATTTGGATGAAGTGGGTTCTGCAACACATGGTCTGGATGAAAGTGTTTGTGATCTGTGTAATTTGATTTTGGTGGAATTGATCGTATTCTCCTTGTCTTCGAAAAGTGGAATGGGATCTTTTATTATGTCTCTCCCTGTCAGCAGAAGTGGTTTTATGCCACTTTAAATGCAAGTTTAGCATTTCCTCAATGTTGAACAAGGTACATTCTGAATTACATGCTCAACTCTGCTTTTATTGGAAGCTGATACAATAAAAATTATAAAGGATCTTTTCATCAGAGTAAAAAGCAGGAAGGCATTCAAGCTGGAGACACAAGAGACTGCAGTAACTGGGGAGGGAAATGGACAGATGAGCTTTCAAGTCGGGACCCCTCTTCTGACGTGACATGCAATGTTTTGGGTCAGGACCTAGATATTCAGGCTGTCTCGGTCCAATAGAAGGTGCAGAAAAATGTAAGATTAATTCCAGACCTAATGAGCTACATGATTAAAAAGGAAGAGCTCGACCAATGATAAATAAGAAGAGACGAGAGGGGTGGACAAGACCATGACTGATTTAGATGTTGAAATAGCTTCATACATTTTACTTTTTAATAGATGGTTCAGGAACTAGAGAGACAGATTTAAAATTTAAATTTTGGGCAAGGCAAAGAAGAATCGTTTCTTCCACTCAATGTGGTTGAGATCTGGAATTCACTGCCTGTGTAATCAGGGATACAGAATCAATTTATTCAAAAGCTGAATTTTGTATGTTTTCATAGAATTTGGAGGACAGAAGGAAATATTGGAGGGAAATGGGGGTCATGTGATTACTTGAAGCTCACACTGGTTCAATAGAGGTTGGTTTGTCCCTTAAAAATGCTAATGACTCAGGTAAGACTTGAGGTTCACACCCCATGTGAGAAATTATACTATTAGCCGAGACGTGCTCACACAGGCTGACGTATATTGCATGGTGCAAATGACACATAACAATCCAATGAAAAGGTTCCGGAGTTATTTTTTGCACTGGCTTAATCCCCAGTACACAAACTAAATTTAGCAACACTGAAAACGAACAGGTTTTCTCAATGTTATTGGAGCTTGCTGTGTGCTACTCGGCTGCTACATTTCTGACATTACTTCCGTTGTGGTGTTGTTGCAATACAAAATGACTCCAATTGGGTCACAAAAAGCTTTAGGGTTGCTGAAATGCTCAACGTAAGCATGTTACTGTTTCTACAATATAAATGCAAAATTGATCATCCCATGTGCAGGAAGGAACTGCAGATGCTGGTTTATACCAAAGATGGACACAAAGTGCTGGAGTAACTCAGCGCGTCAGGCAGCATCTCTGGAGAAAAAGGATGGGTGACGAATCGGGTTGGAACCCTTCTTCAGACTGACAAATGTCGGCACCAAAACATGGTGGACACTTGTGTACTGCCTGAGTCTGCTACATGATTTTACCGGGCTGTATGCAAAAACAAAGCATTTCACTGTACAATAAAGTAGCATTGATTTGAATTGAATCATCCCACAATGAACTGCAAATGCTGCTTTACAAAGAAAAACCACACTAAGTGCTGGAATAACTTTGGTTTTGTAAACCAGCATCTACAGGTCCTTTTATCTATGAGCCGCTATGTTAACACTAACAGATGGACACAAAATGCTGGAGTAACGCAGCGGGACAGGCAGCATCTCTGGAGAGAAGGAATGGGTGACGTTTCGATACCAAGCGATAGAACTTTATTTATCCCAGGAGGGAAAATGGTCTGCCAACAGTCATAAAACACAAGATACACGAAATTAAAGTTGCGAGTGGAAAGTCCAGGATTGGGGATGTGCAAGGATTGGAGAGGGGAGTCAGTCTATCCCACGACAGAAGGTGAAGAAGTTGTGCAGTTTGATATCCACAGGGAAAAATGATCTGAAAGGTCTGGACCCAAAACGTCCCCCATTCCTTCTCTCCAGACATGCTGCCTGTCCCGCTGAGTTACACCTGCATTTTGTGTCAATCTTCTGGAAAAGGATCTCCTGCGGCGGGTCGAGATCCAGATGCTGCTTGGACAGCTGCGTCACTCCCGCATTTTTGTCTGTGTTCGGTGTAAACCTCTGCATCTGCAGTTCCTTCCAAAACATTTCGTGTTACCCCAGATAGACTAAAAAAAGTTGAAGTAACTCAGCGGGGTAGGCAGCATCACTGGAGAGAATGAATGCGTGTCGTTTTGGTTCGAGACCCCTTTTTCGTGTTGCCCCAGCACTGGAGCCGAAGGGGGCGGCGGCTGGAGCCCGCCTGTGTGCAGACCTGTCCGCCGGCCGGGCGGAGGCGCTGCTCCCCCTGCAGGGCGGTGCAGCCGTTGGTCGCGCGCCGCCGCCGCTCCGCCCACGTGGCCGGCAGTTGGCGGGCGACACGTCATCGGCGCGGGCCATGCGGCGCTGATTGGCCGAGAGCTGCAGCGGGAGGTTACGGGGACATCCGACCGACAACACAAAACCCCCACGACATTGCCAGAGAGAGAGAGAAAGGTGGGAGGAAAGAGCAAGATAGGTAAGAGGGGAGGCACATACCCGTTACAGCACCGGTGCAAGTCGCTTCGCCAAACCAGCGCAGCGGCCGTTAGGACTCAATCCCGTGTGTTCGTCACGTTCCCTTACAGGGGAAGATTTAGACTCAGCTGGAAGGCGCAGTCGGCTGCAAGCGGTAGAATGGGCGACATTTCGACCTAATAATCATCGTCTGTTAGTTTCCCGGTGGTTACTTGCCCGGCATATTTTATTTGGGTGCTTGTCTCTGGTGACGCGACCTGAAGTGACGCCTCCACCCTGAGGTCACAGTGAACGGCGTGACGTCACTATTCCGCCCGACGTCACGCGGGAGGGGGGGGGTCCCATCAGACCATTTCTTCCACAGACGCTGCCCCACCTGCTGAGTTTCTCCAGCCCTTTCAGTTTTGGTCAAGCGGCTGGAGCCCTTCCCCCTCTCCCCCAACCAAATTGCTGAGCCCACCTTGTTTGGTTTGCAAGAGATGGCACTGCATCAGATTATTCTCTTGTAACCACTACTTTGTAGGCGCCCTTTACACAGTGATTATTTGCATACCTTGTATTACAGACAAGATGGTTCTCCCAATTTTCTTGTGACGATGTGCATCCATTCATAAAACTTGTAGCAGATACAAAGTTTGTTAAGAGTGTGCAGGAGACAAACATCAACATTTAACGTTCATTACATTACTTGAGGTTTCTGCTCCTTGACATGAGAAAGATCTAATGTCTGGAATTCCAGAATATAGTGTGTCGATTTGCAAAACCTCAATGTTGTTTGCACATTTGGATTTGCAAAGTGGCTGGTCCATAACATTCAGCAGGAATTTATCCTAATTAGAAAGGATTTCCATGTGAAAGTGGCACAATCTGTGTTTTGCAGGGGCATTTAGGATAATGTAAAATTGAAAAGTAGGGTAGAAAAAAGTAGCATAGGTTGGTGTTAGGTTTGAGCACTTGAGACCTAGTGGCAACAGACTAAAGAGCTGGTGAGAAGGAAGAAAATTTAATTTTGAATGAAAACTTGCATTTGTTTAATCACACTATGCATTTCTATGAATATATAAACATGAAGAAGGCAGCTAAGTTAAGTATGAGACCAGTGGAAGCTGATAATTAATAACCAGAAACAAAGAAATGCCATAAATATTAAATTCATTTTTACATCAATCATGAAGATTGTGACACATATCCATAAGATAACTGATGGACTAATTTCAAATCTCAAGGAATAAAATATTAAAGAAACTCACAGGGCTAAAGGGCGACCAATCGCGGAACTCGATGGTTTGCACCCCTCAATTTTAAAGGAGGTGGTTGTAGAGATATTGTTTTTTAAATTTATTGCACATTTTTGTGCGTTTATTATGTTATGTTATCTATTGGGTACTGTGTTTACAAACCTGTGGTGTTGCTACAAGTAAAAATTTCATTGTTCAGTTTTGGTACCTACTAGAACAGGGTGGACCCGTTGGGCCCAAAGCTTTCCTGCATTGGTCTAGCACCCTCTCCTCCCCCTTCTCCCACCCACTCCATGCCCCCTCAACCTCCCTTATCCCTCCTCCTCTCCTTCCCACCCCCCACTCACCTCCCCCTCCCCCTTCTCCCATCCCTCCTTATGCCCCCCTCTTCCCCTCACCCCCCCACCCCTCTGCTCCACTCTTAGGGGCTCTCTGGCACTCCCCCGCTCCCCCTCTCCCCCCCCACTCCCCAACGGCATCCCCCCCTCCTCCCCCACCCCCAGTCACGCCATGGCGGGATGCGCGCACAAGATGCTGGAGCTGGAGGAGGAGTAGAAGAAGGAGAGCGGCCGCAGTGTGCGTGCGTGCCGCGCAGCCCGCTGGGGGTTGTAGTCCGGTGATGGTCCAGGACACTGGGGCCAGGCAGGGGCGGGGACTACACCTCCTGGCGGAAGGCGGAGCGGGAGGTGGAGAAGAAGAAGAAGGTCGCGGTGTTTGTGTGCTGCGCTGCCCGCTGGGGGTTTTAGTCGCCGGGTGAGAGCGGGCCATCTTACGTAAGTATTAGATCAACGGGCCCCAGCTGCGCAGGCGCGAACCCGTTTGTTCTGTACACGCGCGGATCCGGCGGCCATCTTACGTAAGTATCAGATCAACGAGGCTCAACTGCACAGAAGCAGACGCGTTGGGTTCCCATTGTGACCTCAAACACGGCTGAATGGCAGGTCAGGTAGAAAAGGGATTTTTAAAGTTTAAGAGGGTGATTTTTAAAGTTTAAAAATTGTAAAACCTTTGAAATATAACAACCATTTGAACCGCAGGACAATGGTAAGGTGGTGCTAAAACTGTTGCACTATTGTGGCTGAATTTCGGGAACAGACACAGGCAAAAAAAAAAAAAATATATCTATATATATATATATATATATATATATAGTTTTAGTATATAGATCTATATATAGATGAGAGTTTTAGTAATATAGACCAAGTGGACCCGTTGGGTCCAGATCTCTCCTGCGGACCTCTCCTGGGGCAACCCTCCCCCAACTGTCGATCCAGCAGGTGCGGTAACCCTCTCCAACTGATGATGCCCGTTGCCAGGCGGGGAGTGTCTCCGGGAGCTGTAGGCGGGCAAGGGGGGACAGAGAAGGGGAGAGGGTGCCACTCACCTCGGTCCCGTGCCTACAGCGCTGCGGCCAGAACGAGCCGTGGACCCCAAGCCTCTCCTGCATTGGTGTAGCACCCTCCCCTCCCCTACTCCCCCCCACTAACACCCTCCCCTCCCCCACCCCTCTCCCCTCCCCCCACCTCCACTCTACCTATCCCCCTCCTCCCCCACCCCACTCCCTCTCCTCCCTGCCACTCCCACCCACCCCTACTCCTCCCACTCCGCCCCTCCCCTCCCCCCCACTCCCATTCCTCCCCTCCCCCTCCCCTCAACTCCCCTACTCCACCCCACTCCCCCTCCCCTCCCCCCACCCCCTCTCCCCTCCCCTATCCCCACTTCCCCCACCCCATACACCCCTCCACTCCCCAGACCTACTTCCCCTAACCCTCCCCCCCATGCCCTCTCCCCGCACCCCCACTCCCCCTCTCCCAGCACCGCTTCTCGCCCCCCACTGCCCCCTCCACTCCCACCCACTTCCCCTCCACTGCTCCCCTCCCCCCACTCCCTCCCATTCCCCCGCTCTCCCCTCCCCACCCCCCTCCACCCCTCAGCCCTACTCCCCCTACCCCTCCCCCCACCCACACTCCCCCTCTCCCCGCACCTCCACTGCCCCCTTCACTCCCCCCCACACCCCCTCCACTCCACCCCTCCCATCTCCCCCCTCCCTCCTATTCCCCTCCCCCCATTCCCCCTCCTATTCCCCCCAACCCCCTCCTTTTCCCCCCCACACCCCCTCCACTCCCCCCTCCCCCTCCATTGCCCCCTCCCCCTCCATTGCCCCCCTCCCACCCCACTCCACCCCCTCTCAACATAAACGGGCCCCATCTGCGGAGATGCCGAACAACAACCTCGCGCACACCAACCCTACCTATCCGTGGACCCGTTGGCGGCAAAACCCACTTACCTGTGCCTTGTGCATGCAAAGCTGATCGGCAGTGGGGATGTGGCGACGGCCATCTTGTTAGACCCTCTGTCGCCACGTTTGGCGCCGTGCTGCACCACGGGAGGAAGGTCAGGAGCGAGGCATGCCAAGACGGGCTCCCGCTTGTCCTCCGGGGGGGGGGGGGAGCGCATTTGTTAAAGTAATTTTCTCCCCCCTTCATTGGGCTGCGACTCTCTCGGTCCTCCCCTCTCCCTCATTTGCCGGCACTCGGGCGAGCCCCATTGCGACATCACACGCTGAACATGGCTAGAGATCGGTTGGAAAGGTAATTTTTAAACTTTAAAATCTCTCTAACATTAAAAATATATCACCAATTTGAATGAACCCTGTATTAAATGGTCACCAGGACAATGGGAATTAAGGTGGTGCTAAAATTATGGTGCTATTGTGTAACGTTTAGGCTGTAGTTCAATCACTAAATCATATATAGGGGCGTGGCTGTGTTCTGCAGCTGCGGCTCACCGGCAGTCTCTCTGTCTTTTTTTTTGTTTTTTGTCTATTGTCATCGTTTAATGTACGTTTTGTTCTATCTTTAACTCTGTGTATGTGGGGGGGTGGTGGGGGGGTTGGGGGAAACCTTTTTTTCTAATCTCTTCCTCAACGGAGATGCGACCTTTACCGTGTCGTATCTCCGTTCGCGCTACGGCCTAACATCGTGGAGTCGGCGGCCTCCAGCTGGGATCGACCTTGAAGACTCCGGTCGCAGGGCCTGGACTTACCATCTCGGAGGCTTCGGCCGTGGGCCCTGCAGACCGCAACATCGGGAGTTCGCAGGTCCCTGGCTGGCGACCGGTTTTTGGGAGCTCCAGCCGTAGCAGCTTCGACCGCCCCGAAGCGCGAGGTACGATCGACCCGCTCGCAGGCCCTTCATCACCCTGCGTGGCTCGGCCGCAGCACTTTCCATCGCCCGGTGGGGGCTCAGGACTTTCATCGGCCTGCTCGGCTCGGCCCTGGGACTTTCCATCGCCCGGAGGAGATAAGACTTTGCCTTCCATCACAGTGAGGGTGTGCCTAGAGCAATCACTGTGATGGCTGTTTGTGTAAAAATTGTATCTGTGTGTCCTGTGCTTTTTGTTGTCTACTGCCGGACCCTAACGTGAGAGGACGCTGGCGTTGTTTATTCGCCGCTTTTCCGTTAGGATAGTTTGTCTGTTTGTTTTTATGTTGATTGTTTTCGTAAAGCGCTTTGAGCACCCGATAAGGCGCTATATATAATAAATGAATTATTATTAATTATTATTATATATATATATACACACATACATACAAGATGAGAGTTTTAGTAATATTACTAGACAAAGTGGGCCCGTTGGGCCCATTTCCCACTCCCCCATTCTCTCGTCCCCCATCCCCACTCTTACTCTCCCCACACTCTCCCCTTTGGCCCGTCCTCTTAGGGTTTCCATTGTATCCGGGAGGGGGTGAGGGAGTGAAGGGGGGAGGGAGGGAGAGGGAGGTTTGGGGGAGGGAGGTGTGGAGTGATCGAGGGGGAGGGAGTGGTGGAGGGAGGGATGTGTTGAGGATGGAGGGTGGAGGGAGGGGGGGAGGGTGATGAGAGATGGGGTGGTATTTGTGGAGGGAGGGAGGGGGGGGAGAGAGGGGGGGAGGGAGGGATGGGGGAGAGGGGAGGGATATGGACCTCCCCTTTTCCCAGTACCCCTCTTTCCCCCACCACCAATTCCCCTCCGCACTACCCCTTTTGTCCCATCCCCATTCTCAGCCCCCCCCCCCCCCCATTTTCTCTCCCCCAGACACACTCTTAGCATCAGTTAAAGGCCCGGGGGGGGGTGCGGGTGATCGGATCAGTGAAAAGTCCAGTGGGGGGGGGGGGGGCTTCGGGAGATCGCATCATTCAAAGGCCCGGGGGGGGGGGGGGGATAGCGGGGAGATGTTCTCCCGGGTGTGGGAGAGAGGAGAGAAGCAAGGGGAGAGAGGAGAGGTGAGCCGGTGATCGCGGGCTGGCGCCGCTAACGGCGTCCATTGTTTTGGTGTGAGTGAGGAGATGCCGCGCATGCGTGCTGAGTACAGAGTGAGGAGATTCCGCGCATGCGTACTGTGCACTGCCGGACCGCAGCGCCCCCCTTCTGTCAAAACTTCGATAAATCAGGGGGGGCAACACTTTTAAACCTCTGTAACTTAAAAAATATGCGTCCGAATTAAATAAAAATATCATTTTCCAGCAGCGAACCGCATGCTGATTAAGGCAGTTCAAAAATCGTTCACCGTTTTGCCGGAATTGCCGTATTCAGCCGACATCAGTGGAATATATATACAAACATCGCTTCAAGATCTGAGTTTTAGTAGTATACTAGAACAAGTGTGCCTATTCAAAGCGGGCCCGTTGGGCCCGTCCCCACACCCCCCATTCTCTCCTCCCCCAGCCCCACTCTTACCCGTTGGGCCCGTCCTCCTGATCTGTGTATGTCAAGTGACCACTATAACCTCCTTCTTTTTTTTTTCCTAATCAGATGTGCAGCACTTTGGTCAACGTGGGCTGTTTTTAAATGTGCTATACAAATATAATTGACTTGACTTGACTTGACTTGCAATAACAAAAAACAGCACTTTAAAACAATCCTGGAAACTTTTCGAAACAATGTTCGAAACAATGTAGCCGTCACAAGCTGAAGACCAAATCTGCACTGCAGCGCCCCCCTGAAAAGGGGGGGGGGGGCAGCGCTTTAAAACCTCTGTAACTTAAAAATCACGCGACCAAAGTAAATGAAAATATCACGGCCGAGCGAGCGCGAGATTGGCGATTGAGGCGGTGTGAAAACCGTCGGGCTACGGTCCGCCTTTTTTCCGCAATCGATGTTACGTACGGTTCAGGTCATTCTCAAAAATATACACAAAATCTGAGTTTTAATAGTATACTAGAAAAGAGGGCCCGTTGGGCCCGTCCCCACACCCCCCATTCTCTCCTCCCCCAGCCCCACTCTTACTCTCCAAGTGTGCCCGTTGGGCCCGTCCTCCTGATCTGTGTATGTCAAGTGACCACTATAGCCTTATTTATTTATTTTTTTTCCTAATCAGATGTTTTTGTTTTTTTTCCTAATCAGATGTGCAGCACTTTAACGTGGGTTGTTTTTAAATGTGCTATACAAATAAAACTGACTTGACTTGACTTGACTTGACTTGCAATAACAAAAAAGACTTCTTGGAAGCTTTTCGAAACAATGTAGCCGTCACAAGCTGAAAACTAAATCCTTGCTGAAAACTAAATCCTTTTCTGGAAACTTTTGGAAACAAATGTAGCCCCTTCAAGAAAAGGGTTAGAAATGAAAATTTAAACTTTAATATCTCTCTAGCTTTAAAAAGGTAGCTTCAATTTGAACGAAAGTACTTACAATAGTTGCCCAGGTTAATGGTGAATATGGCGGTACAAAAATCGTAGCGCTTTGGTGTACCGTCTTGGAGGAGTAGGGTTTGTAAGTTAAACTTCGGAATCTTCCGTACATACACACATACATACGAACGCAGAGTTTTAGTATTATTGTACCGTCTTGGAGGAGTAGGGTTTGTAAGTTAAACTTCGGAATCTTCCGTACATACACACATACATACGAACGCAGAGTTTTAGTATTATACTAGAAAAGAGGGCCCGTTGGGCCCGTCCCCACACCCCCCATTCTCTCCTCCCCCAGCCCCACTCTTACTCTCCAAGTGTGCCCGTTGGGGAGGGCCCGTTGGGCCCGTCCCCACACCCCCCATTCTCTCCTTCCCCAGCCCCACTCTTACTCTCCAAGTGTGCCCGTTTTTTTTTTTTTCCTAATCAGATGTTTGTTTGTTTTTTCCTAATCAGATGTGCAGTACTTTGGTCAACGTGGGTTGTTTTTAAATGTGCTATACAAATAAAATTGACTTGACTTGACTTGACTTGCAATAACAAAAAAGACTTCTTGGAAGCTTTTCGAAACAATGTAGCCGTCACAAGCTGAAAACTAAATCCTTGCTGAAAACTAAATCCTTTTCTGGAAACTTTTGGAAACAAATGTAGCCCCTTGAAGAAAAGGGTTAGAAATGAAAATTTAAACTTTAATATCTCTCTAGCTTTAAAAAGGTAGCTTCTTACAATAGTTGCCCAGGTTAATTGTGAATACGGCGGTACAAGAATCGTAGCGCTTTGGTGTACCGTCTTGGAGGAGTAGGGTTTGTAAGTTAAACTTCCGTACATACACACATACATCCCTACATACGAACGCAGAGTTTTAGTATTATATATATAGATAGATAGATAGATAGATAGATAGATTATATAATAATAATAGATACTAGACCAAGTGGGCCCGTTGGGCCCATTCCTCGTAGGGTTTCCATTGTAACCTTGGAAAATCGCGTTTTTGCTTTAACATAAATTGTTTAAAAATAAATAAAATGGATCTCAATGAAATAACGACCCTATATAAAATAAAGAGGCTGAGATGCATCCGGGGACGGGGAGTGTTACCCGGGGCCGTGGGTGGCGAGGGGGTGACGGAAGGGGAGAGGGTACCACTCACCTCGGCCCCGTGGCGCCAGCGCTGCAGCCAGAGCGAGCCTTGAACCCAAAACCTCTCCTGTATTGCTCTAGCACCCTCACCCACTCAATCCCCCTTATTCTCCCCCACTCCATCCCCCCTACCCCACCCCCACTCCCCAGAACCCCTACTCCCCCACCCTCTCCCCCCACCCCAAACCCACCCTTCCTTTCTGAAGATCTTAATAAAATCGGTCTAAAAGGTCATTTTTAAACTTTAAAATCTCTGTAACTTTAAAAATATGACACCAATTTGAATGAAACTTGTTGTAAAGCGTGGCCAGAACAATAGTGATTAAGGTGGTGCTAAAATTGTAGCGCTGTCACGCGACGGGGGCACAAATACACGGCTGATAATATATATACATCATAACAAATATACATCATAACATCATAACAAATAACAAACAAACAAACAGAGAGTTTTAGTAATGTACAGATAGATGACAATTAAATTTTCTTGACTCTTGCTAGAGATAGTGGACCCATTGGTTGAAGGCACAATTGAAAAACAGCCAACATATCTATTTTGTTTAAAAGCAGTGGGAGATAGAAGGCAGGGGACTATAAAGCTGTTCTTCTAATATCCATTGGCGACGTCAATAATCAAAGATAAAACAATCATTTTGGAAAGCTGAATTTAATCAAATCTAATCAACATGGTTTACAGAAAGTTAAATCATGTTTGACAAATTTGCTTGAATTCTTTGAGGAAGTGACGGAATAGTGCAGTGTATTTAGATTTCCAAAAGGTACTTGACAATCTGCCACATAAGATGCTGATGCACAAAGAAAGGGACAATAGCTTTCATATGTAAATTAGAGTTGGAATAAATAGTTCCCTTTCAGACTGGAGGGATGTAATCTAGCGTGTTGAATTGCAAAACCTCAATGCTGGTTGCCCATTTGGCTTTGTAGAGTTGGGCATCCTCAGATTGATTACCCTCACGGGGCAGACCCCAGGGATTTGTTCTTCACTGACATTTATTTACTATTTTCATTATTGACCTGAAGGAGGGAATGAAAATAGATTTTAGAACACATTGCAAAGAAGACATTGCGATATTGTGATGAGATATAGATGGATTGAGTAATTGGGTTAAAATGTGGCAAATGGTGTTTCGGGCGAGGAAGTGTGCGACCTTGCACTTTGGTAAGAAGAATCAAAAGAGAGATCAATTAATTGGAAATAGATTGAAAATGAGTGTAATTTCAGGGGATTCTAGTGCAAGTATTCGAGTGCATGAATGACAAAAACATAGCAGACGTGTTCAACGAAAAGAAGACAAACTGCATGTTGACCTTTATTGTAAAGGGGTTGGAGTTTAACGAAAAGGAGGTTTTAGTAGAGTTGTATGGAATGTTGGTGAGGGCACACCTGAAATGCTTTGGTTCCCTTACCTAAAAAAGGATATTGTAGCATTGAAGGAATCCAATGGAGATTTTCCGGCTTAATTTGTGAGATGAGGGTTTGTCTTATGAAGAAAAGGGCGATAGTTTGGTTCTGTATTCCTTAGGAGTTCAGAAGAGTGAGGTATGACCTTATTCAAAGGCAAGATCCTAAATTTCACAAGATAGATATTTTCAATACTGGGAGAGTCATAAACAAGAGGGCATAGCTGCAAAATAAAGGGCTGGTCATTTAAAACTGAGACACCTTGTAATATCTTCTCTTAGAGGGCAGTGAATTTCTGGAATTCTCTGTCGTGGAGGGTGATGAAAGCCAGAGCATTAGATATATTTAAGGTGGAGATAGATAAATATTTGAAAGAAATTGAGAGTAATGGGGAACTAGCACCAAAGAGGAATTGAGGCCAGTTTTGATTAACCATGTTCATATTGAATACTGGGGCTAGCTTGAGGGACCTGGTGGTCTCCTCCTGTTTCTCTTCTCTTGTTTTCTTGTGTGTTCTGGTGTTATTTGCTATAATGCCCCTTCAATTTCTTTCTGATTCTTAAAAGCTTTATTGTTATCATCTATCTTGTCTCTTATGATCGTTCTCTGAAAATTGATCCAAATATTTGCAGGAATATTCTACTAATTTCCTTGAACATGAATTCTTGGAGATGAAAGTCTTCCTAGCAAAAAATATGCTTATTTTTGGTTAAAGTGTAGTTTTGGGGATTTTGTAATGATTCTTGCTTTGCTTATTTTTGTTCTCCAGAATATTGTATAATCGCCATGCAGTGCACTCATACAATTTAAATCTTTCTGTTTTTTCCTAGTATTCACATTCCTAGCTCAGCAGAATGTGTAATTTGAGGAGTTTTTGGAGTCACTTGTGCACAGTTTATCGAGCACCATAGTTCCAAAGGCAGTGTACTGAGGTAACTTCTGCCATGGCCTTTCTATAGATGTGCCAACAGACTATAGACTTCACAGCTTAGCAAACATTTGCTGTTTCTGCATAAATAATTACGAATGATCCTTTTTATTGTGCTTTTCCTCTCATTACAATCATCCAGAAGTTCAAGATCAGGAAATGTCAACTCTAAACGTCTATTGTTGCATTATTCTAGACATTAGTCATTTCCTCCTGGTATACTTTTTCTGTGGTCTGCATTAATATTATCTGGAAGCTTTTGCTGTAGTGTTTAGATTGTAAAACCAAAATACTGCTAAAAAATTTAAACTTAAAATGCAAGAAATATTCAACAAATGAGAAGGGATTTAAAAAAAAACTTTTGGATTAATAACCTTCAATAAATACAGACTTTGGATTTTAATATTAAAGAGTCTGACTGGAAACTAATATTAGCTACACAGAATTGGCAATTTTTGTTGTTTACATTTTGTTGGCATTGCTTGACGACTTTTACCATTATGAAGTTTCAACATCTTTGGGGAACTTTTTTCCATTTCATGATGTCACTGGAATCAAACTTTATGTTGTCACAGGAAGGGAGTTCTACATAGAATATCTGTTCCAAAGTAGCTGCAACCATTAGTTCCAAATAGGGTAACAAAGGGTGATTTGAGAAATACTGGTAAGTGTAAAAAGAAACATCTTATAGAGTTGTGTAGCATTCAACCAACTATATTTCATGTAACCTATGATATAAACAACATAAAGTGCAGCAATTTTAAGATAGTATTGAAACCTATGGCCAGCAGTCATCAGGACAGGAATAGTGAAAACAAAAACTAAAAATGAATATTTAAAAAATACTAGCAGGTGGTGTATTTGAAATACTATTCAAAGTTCAATTTATAACATTTGCCACAGGTAAATAAAACAATATTTTTAGATGGAGAATTTCAGCAGAGCAATAAAAACATTGCCATTTGTACATACCAGTTCAAAGCAAACTCTAAACCTTCAACATTTTCTATCAATATTGTTTATATAATCAATTGTATCCGATCTCTTATTTCACTTCTAATTTATAATCCTACATAAATGAAGATGGCTTATTCTAACAGTATTGGCTCCTTTTCTTAAGATAACAACCAAGGTATACAATAATATGTAGGAAGCAACTGCAGATGCTGGTTTAAACCGAAGATAGACACAAAATGCTGGAGTAACTGGGATAGGCAGCATCTCTGGAGAGAAGGAATGGGTGACGTTTCGACCTGAAACTTTTGGGTCAAGACTCTTCTTTAGACTAGAGTATATAACAAGGTCTTTGTCATTGTTTGATGACCTGAGGCATCTTATAGGAGCACTGACAGAAATTGGTTTAAAAAACTGAGTTTTAAGAGGCAAATTACAGTCATACTGCACGGAAACATACGGCCCAACTTGCCCATGTCGACCAAAGTGTCCCATCTACACTAATCCCACTTACCTGCTTTTTGCCTATATTGCTCTAAATCTTTCCTGTCCAAATTAAAGGAGAAGAAATAGATTGAATGATAAAAGCACAGTGGTGCAGCGGTAGACTTGCTGCCTTACAATGCCAGATCCCCGGGTTAGATCCTGACTATGGGTGCTGTCTGTATGGAGTATGTACGTTCTTCCTGCAATGGTGTGCGTTTTCTCCGGGTGCCCTGGTTTCTTCCCACATTCCAAAGGCGTGCAGGTTTGTAGGTTAATTAGTTTTTGTAAATTGTCCCTTGTGTAGGATAGAACTAGGGTACGAGTGTTTGCTGATTGGCATAGACTCAGTGGGCAGAAGGCCTGCTTTCACACTGTATCCCTAAACTAAACTTAATTAAATAAATAAATATAAAACTCTCTAGGCTATTCTGGATCTTGCAGCCTTGTCAGCTGAAAATACAGTGCCCTCCATAATGTTTGGGACAAAGACCCATCACTTATTTATTTGCCTCTATACTCCACAATTTGAGATTTGTAACAGAAAAAATCACATGTGGTTAAAGTGCACATTGTCAGATTTTATTAAAGGGTATTTTTATACATTTTGGTTTCACCATGTAGAAATTACAGCTGTGTTTATATATAGTCCCCCCACTTCAGGGCACCATAATGTTTGGGACACATGGCTTCACGGGTGTTTGTAATTGTTCAGGTGTGTTTAATTGCCTTCTTAATGCAGGTATAAGAGAGCTCTCAGCACCTAGTCTTTCCTCCAGTCTTTCCATCGCCTTTGGAAACTTTTATTGCTGTTTATCAACATGACGACCAAAGTTGTGCCAATGAAAGCCAAAGAAGCCATTGTGGGACTGAGAAACAAGAATAAAACTGTTAGAGACATCAGCCAAACCCTAGGCGTACCAAAATCAACTGTGTGGAACATCGTTAAAAAGAAAGAGAGTGGAGGTGAGCTTACTAATCACAAAGGACTGGCAGGCCAAGGAAGACCTCCACAGCTGATGGCAGAAGAATTTTCTATAATAAAGAAAAATCCCCAAACACCTGTCCGACAGATCAGAAACACTCTTCAGGAGTCAGGTGTGGATTTGTAATGACCACTGTCCGCAGAAGACTTCATGAACAGAAATACAGAGGCTACGTTGCAAAATGCAAACCACTGTTTAGCCGCAAAAATAGGATGGCCAGGTTACAGTTTGCCAAGATGTACTTAAAAGAGCAACCACAGTTCTGGAAAAAGGTCTTGTGGACAGATGAGACGACGATTAACTTATATCAGAGTGATGGCAAGAGCAAAGTATGGAGGAGAGAAGGAACTGCCCAAGATCCAAAGCATACCACCTCATCTGTGAAACACGGTGGTGGGGGGGGTTATGGCCTGGGCATGTATGGTTGCTGAAGGCACTGGTTCACTTATCTTCATTGATGATACAACTGCTGATGGTAGTAGCATAATGAATTCTGAAGTGTATAGACACATCCTATCTGCTCAAGTTCAAACAAATGCGTCAAAACTCATTGGCCGGCGGTTCATTCTACAGCAAGACAATGATCCCAAACATACTGCTAAAGCAACAAAGGAGCTTTTCAAAGCTAAAAAATGGTCAATTCTTGAGAAGCCAAGACAATCACCCGACCTGAACCCAATTGAGCATGCCTTTTATATGCTGAAGAGAAAACTGAAGGGGACTTGCCCCCAAAACAAGCATAAACAAAAGATGGCTGCAATGCCGACCTGGCAGAGCATCACCAGAGAAGACACCCAGCAACTGGTGATGTCCATGAATCGCAGACTTCAAGCAGCCATTGCATGCAAAGGATATAGAACAAAATCTAGACATGACTACTTTCATTTACATGACATTGCTGTGTCCCAAACATTATGGTGCCCTGAAATGGGGGGACTATGTATAAACACTGCTGTAATTTCTACATGGTGAACCAAAATGTATAAAAATGGCCTTTATTTAAACCTGACTGTGCACTTGAACCACATGTGATTTTTTTCTATTACAAATATCAAATTGTGAAGTATAGTGGCAAATAAATAAATGATGGGTCTTTGTCCTAAATATTATGGAGGGCACTGTATGGTTTCTATTAATACGAGAATCCACAAAAGGTCAGGATTAGAGGAATAGAGATATCACAGTGTTGTGAATTTAGTAGAGCAACAAAAATTGGGAGAACAAAGCCATGAAGAAATTTGAAAACAAGTCTGAGAATTTTAAAGTCGATGCTAAAGTCAACATGGCAAGCAAAAAGACAAAAGTTAAATACTAGAAAATAGAAATCACAACACAAAATGTTGCGGTTATTCTGTAGAAGCCTTGGTAGGTTGTAAAAATTAACAATTTATGATGTGTGTTCATCTCAGCTTGGCTTAATTTTCTGTGGTTACGGTATAATGTTCTAAATATATTATTTATTTTTCTAAAGTAGGAGTGAAGGCTCCTTTTTGTGTGGATTGGATCAGTTCACCAGGGACATATCATCATGGGAAAAACTTACATCATTGGAGAGTACAGTGAGAAATATCTTAAAAAGCTGAAGGGAGAAGAACGATATGGAACAACTGGTGTTTTGCTGGGGCAGGTAAGTAAACTGAACAATATTTTATTCACCTGATAACAATGATTAAATGTGTTTAAACCAAAATTATTTCAAAAGTAGAAAAAAATCAACTTCCATATGACCTGGGAGGAGGCTTATGGATTAAATGTCAGCTCTCAGAGCAAACCCATCAGTCCCAGTCCCACTCATTTCCTTGTAATCTATTCTCCCACATAATTATTGCCTAATTAACAAAATGAACATTGAAGCATTTTGTACTGAGTTTTTAGTAGTCATTAATGATTGAAATGCTCTATGTAACACATGAATATTATGGATACCAGAGAACAAACCCCCCCTGGCCTGTAGAGATGTGATTTAGTAGCACCATTTTAATCAAATCAACAGATGCTTTGTCTCTCATATATGTACTTCAAATGTCAGAATTTGAATTAAGGAAAATAACATTGACTTTTTTCATTGACATTTTTGGATTATTTTAAATTATATTTCATATTGCATCCAAACACTTTATTTAAAAAAGGATATAAAGCCTTTACTTCATTGTTACATAATTGTATGCCATTGTTTTCATGGATAACTTTAATCAAATTCATAATATCATAAGACATCGGAGCAGAATTAGGCCATTCGGCCCATCACGTCTGCTCCACCATTCGATCATGGCAGATCTGTTTTTCCCTCTCAATCCCATTCTCCTGCCTTCTCCCCATAATCTTTGACACCCTTACCAATCAAGAACCTATCTGTTTTAAAAATACCCAATGACTGGGGCAATGAATTCCACAGATTTACCACCCTCTGGCTAAAGCAATCCCTCCCCATCTCCATTCTAAAGGTCCATCCTTTTAGTCTGATGCTAAAAGGCTGCCCTCTGGCCCTAGACTTTCCCACCACTGGAAACATTCTCTCCACATTCACTCTATCTAGGCCTTTCATTATTCGGTAGGTTTTAATGAGATCTCCCTCATCTCATGAACTCCACTGAGTACAGGACCAGAGCCATCAAACACTCTCGTATGTTAATCCAATTATCCCCGGGATCATTCTTGTAAACATTCTCTGGAACCTCTCCAATGCCAACACATCCTTTTTCAGATATGGGCCACAAAATCGAATTCCAAATGTGGTCAGACCAGTGCCTTATAAAGCCTATTATTGCATCCTTGCTTTTATATTCTAGTTCTCAAAATGAATGCTAACTTGCCTTCCTTACTACCCACTCAAGCTGCAAATTAACCTTTGGGAAATTCTGCACCAGCACTCCCTAGTCCCTTTGCACCATCTCTGAATCCTCTCCCATTTAGAAATTAATCTGTGCCTTTATTCCTTCAACCAACTACATGATTATCCACTTTGCTACGCTGCATTTCATTTCCACTTCTTTGCCCACTCCAATCTGTCCAAGCCCTTTTGCAGACTCCCTGCTTCCGCAATACAACCTGCCCCTCCACTTATCTATGTATCATCTGCAGACTTGGCCACAAAGCCATAAATTCCATCATCCAGATCATTAACATATAACGTGAAAAGTAGTGGACCCAACACTGACCCCAGCGGAATACCACTAGTCACCAGCAGCCAACCAGAAAAGGCCCCCTTTATTCCCTCTCTGCCTACTGCCAATCAGCCAATCTTCTTTCCATGCTAGTACCAAAGGCCTGCTGAAATCCAAGTAAACAACATTCGCTGACTCTCCTTTGTCTGCCCTGCTGGTTGCTTCCTCAAAGAATTCGAACAGATTTATCAGGCAAGATCTCCGCTTAACTAAACCATGCTATTTTCGGCCCATTTTATCATGTGCTTCTAAGTACTTGGAAACCTCATCCTTAATAATGGACTTGAATATCTTACCAACCACCGAAGTCAGACTAACCAGCCTATAATTTCCTTTCTTTTGCCTCATTCCCATCTTAAACAGTGGAGTTACATTTACGATTTTCTAGTTCTCTGAAATTCCTCCCTGGAATTTATCGCAAAAATGTGGCGCCTAGGTCGGTTGAGGCAGCCAAACACAACCTCATCGGGGCTTCTGCGGGCGGCTGGCGGGTCGAATTTTCCCCTTGCAGCCAGGGCTCTGGAATTCCGGCCCCACCGCAGCTGGCGGATCCATTCCCATAGCCAACCTATGCGGCTGGACTTCCAATTGGCAGGTCCAATTACCCCCTGTGGCCGGAGCTCTGGTACTCTGGCCCTGCCGCAGCCAGCGAATTCGTTCCCATAACCGACTTCAAAGGCTGACTTTACGGGCCGGTATCTCAGCCTCCTGGTTCAAGGTTTGTTTCTTGTCACGTACCAATTAAGGTACCATGAAATTCAGATTGCCGTACAGTCATAGAGTCATAGAGTCCTACAGCACAGAAAGAGGCCCTTCGGCCCATCGTGTCCGCGCCGCCCGTTACCAAACACAGTCTAATTTTAATCCCATTTTCCTGCATTTGGACCGTAGCCCTGAATGTTGTAGCATTTCAAGTGCCCATCCAAATGCCTCTTAAACGTTGTGAGTGTTCCCGCCTCCACCACCACCCCAGGCAGTGAGTTCCAGACTCCAACCACCCTCTGGGTGAAAAAGTTCTTTCTCACATCCCCCCGAAACCTCCCTCCCCTTACCCTGTATCTATGTCCCCTCGTTGTTGAACCTTCCACCAGTGGAAGAAGTTCCCCGCCATCTACCTTATCTATGCCCCTCATGATCTTGTACACCTCGATCATGTCCCCTCTCAGCCTTCTCTACTCCAGGGAAAACAACCCCAGTCTGCTCAGTCTCTCCTCATAGCCGAGGCCCTTCATCCCTGGCAGCATCCTGGTGAATCTCCTCTGCACCCTCTCCAAAGCTATCACATCCTTTCTATAACGTGGTGACCAGAACTGTACACAATACTCCAGCTGTGGCCTCACCAGTGTTCTGTACAATTCCATCATTACCCCCCTACTTTTATATTCGATGCCCCGGCTAATGAAGGCCAGTAACCCATATGCCTTTTTGACCACCCTGTCCACCTGTCCTGCTGCCTTCAAGGACTTGTGTACCTGTACTCCAAGGTCCCTCTGTACCCCTGTCTTCCCTAGGGTCCTTCCATTCATGGTGTACTCCCTCTCCAAGTTATTTCTGCCAAAGTGCATCACCTCGCACTTTTCAGGATTAAATTCCATCTGCCACTGCTCCGCCCATCTGACCGTCTCATCTATATCTTCCTGCAGCTTGCAGATCCCTTCCTCGCTATTCACCACCCCCCCTAACTTTGTGTCATCTGCAAACTTGCTGATCATGCCCTGTACGTTGACATCCAGATCATTAATGTAGATTACAAACAGTAAGGGACCCAACACCGATCCTTGCGGCACCCCACTGGACACCGGCCTCCAGTCACAGAAGCAACCTTCTACCATCACCCTCTGCCTTCTGTCACTAAGCCAGTTTTTTATCCATTTTGCCAAGGTGGCCTGGATCCCATGGGCTCTTACCTTCTTGACTAGTCTCCTGTGTGGGACCTTGTCAAAAGCCAGTCATACCAATAAAGAGCAACAAGACACCCAAATAAATTTTTAACATGAACATCCACCACAGCGACTCCCCCACATTCCTCACTGTGATGGAAAGCAAAAGAAAGTTCAATCTTCTTCCCTTCTTTGTTCTCTCGTGGTCAGGGCACTCAAACCTATCGTTGTGGGGGCGATCTTGGATCTTGGCGCAACTGGCAGTCGAGCCCTCCACATCAGGGCGATCAAGCTCCCGCATCGGGGAATCTCAGCTCCCCGCGCCGGGCAATCGGACTCCTAAGTCGGGGCTGGTCTAGACTGAACTAGGCTGAACGTTATGATACCATTGGACTTCTCTCGGAGGCCCGCGTTGGATGACTGGGGCAGCGGGTGCGCCCGCCCTATCGCATTCTCTGTATTTTTGGCAAATCCCAGGTCGGCGGGGTGGGTCCAGTAGTTCTGCCAGGAAAGTGGCGCGTCAGCCCAGCAAATGTAGGTGCATGAGTTGATGCACATGTGAGATGGAATGAGTTACAGGGAAATAGGGGGAATGAGATTGCTCCTCTTAGTACCCAAATAGACCTGATCAGCCAAATGGCTTCCCTTTATGTCATTGAGAAATATTTATATAAATTCAGTACTAAAGAAACATAATGTTCCATAAAATAATTTAACAGGAATGCAGTACTTGAAATAATTGATACCTGTTTATTTGAAATATTTCTTAACAGTTTTTGACAATTTCTACAACTTTGTATTTGTTTACTCTTTTGGCTTTTCTATAATGTGACATTTTTCAAATCAATCACTTGCATTAGGAAAGACCTGTGCATCCACAAAAATCTCAATGTATATTTCAACTGAGACAAGCACGTTGGAGCGGTTTAGTTATATTGGAAGGAGCAATCACCTTCTATTGTCAAATTAATAGAATTTTTCAGAATCAGTGCTTTCATTTGTAAACAAATGGATAATTGTAAATGGTGATCAGGCTTAGCTAATTTTGTGATAACCCCATGCTCCACTTGAACAGTGAAAAATTCTGACATGCAAAATGACATTTCAGCATATTTTAGAAGTTTTTGTGTAATTGTGTGACCCGATTTCTCCCATCATTTTACTTACAGGTTACACCAACGAAAACTTACATAATATTTGCTGCTCGAACTCCACTTAAAGATCAGTCTGAGCTTCCACCAGATAATCCAGATGAAATGAATGCAAGTGACATAGAGTGGATGTCTGAGCATGCCCGACAGGTTAGTATTACCATGAAATAATTTATTGAAAGGAACTAAAAGGTTTGAATTTTTGTTTAAATTAATGATATCCTGTAACATTGCATGCAGTTGGTCAGCAACTAGTGCTGTCCTGCGATCAAGCAGGTGAAGAAGGATTGAAGAGAGAAGAGACTGGACAAAAATTAATTGGAGAAAATAAGAGCATAACAACCTATTGTAGGATAGGGATTGACAGAGACCAACAAACTGTTATAAAGATTAAGAACAGCAGTTGGTTCCAGAGGTTGATAATAGCTAGCATTAGGAATCAAGGCTAGCAGGAAATGTTATAAAAATAAAGATAATGGCTCAAATCCAAGTCTTTGTTAACTCAAGTTTTGATTATTCCAATGCATCCCTAGCTGGCCTCCCTCTATCGTTCGACTGTAAGCTCGAGCACATTGAAAACTGCAGCATAAGTTATATCTTGCACCATCCTGTTTGCATTTTAGCACTCTGCTCACTGAACTACATTGAACAATTTTAAAATTCTCACTCTCATTTTTAAATCTCTGTATCCACTTCTATAATTTCATCCAGTCCTCTAACCTTAAAAACGTTGGTCTCTTGGTCATCCTCAGAATTTACTTTCTATCCTTGCATTTCCTGGTATCAAATGGGATGTGATTGTCTGGTCCTCCCTGATTAGTTGTTATTCCAGCCCTTGACAAGCAGGATTAAAAGGAATCCTGTGGCATTTTATACATTAATTAAAAACAAGAAGGTAACTCGGGGGAAGGTAGGGACACTCAAGGATAAAGGAGGGAATTTATGCTTGGAGTCAGAGGCTGTAGCAAAAGTACTAAATGAGTACTTTGCATCAGTATTCACAAAGAGGAAGGACATGGAGGATTGCGAGATGAGTGTAGGGTATACTATTATGTTTTGGTTATTTTGATCTCAAGAAAGTGGTGGTGTTAGGTTTCCTGAAGAGCATTATGGATGTTCTCAGAACCTTATGGGATCTGTCCCAAGTTATTGAGAGAGGATATTGCTGGGGCCTTGACAAAGATTTTTATATTCTCTCTAGTCACAGGTGATGTCTGGAGGACCAAGGAGTGGCCAATGTTCTTCCTTTGTTAAAGATCGGGAATGGTGATAATCCAAGATATGGGCTGGTGAGCCTCACGCCAATGGCAGGGAGACTATTGGGGAAGATTTTAAGAGATAGGATTTACTTACATTTGGACGAGAACGTGCTAATTCAGAATGCTCAGCATTACTATGTGTGGGGTTGGTTAAGTGTAAGAAACTTAGTTAAATTTTTTGAGAAGGTGATTGATGAAGGTAGGGCAGTGGGTGTTGTCTACGTGGACTTTAGCAAGACACTTGACAAGGTTCATCATGATCCAGAAGATTAAAATGCATGTGATCCTCAGTGATTTGGTAGTTTGGATTTAGAATTGGCTTACACATATAAGAGAAGTTAAAGGCGGAAGGGTGTCATTCTGGTTGGAGGTCTGTGATCAATTGTGTTCCACAGGAATCTGCTGGGTCATCCTCTGTTAGAGATTTGTGATAAGTATAAATGATTGGATGCAAATGAGGATGGATTGGTAAATAAGTTTGCAGATGACAGAAAAAATGGTGGACAATGCAGAAAGGCTGTCAAAGGATAGGGGTATATAGCTAATTTACAGATATTGGCAGATAAATGGGCAGATAGAACTTAATAATGTGTGAGGTGTCGCACTTTGGGAGGTCAAATGTGAGGGAAAACTATACAGTTAGTGGCAGGACTCTTAACAACATTGATGGACAGAGGGGTCCAAGTCCATATTTCCTAAAAGGAACAATGTAAGTAGATATAGTGGTAAAGCAGGTTTATGGTATGCTTGTCTTCATCGTTTATAGGCATTGAGTATAAAAGTCAAGAAGACATGTTGCAGCTTCATAAATCTTTGGTTACTGCGCATTTGGGGTGTTGTGTGCAGTTCTGGTCATTCTATTACAGGAAGGATGTGGAAGTTTTGGAGAAGATACTCATAAGTTCATAAATCATAGGAGTAGAATTAGGCCATTTGGCCCATCGAGTCCACTCCGCCATTCAATCATGGCTGATTTATCTTTCACTCTCAACTCTATTTTCCTTCCTTCTTTCCATAACCCTAATATTCATACTAATCAAGAATCTGTGAATCTCTGCCTTAAAAATACCCAATGACTTGACCTCCAAAGCCATCAATGAATTCCACAGATTCCACCCTCTGACTAAAACAAATTCTTCCTCACCTCCTTTCTAAAGGCATGTCCTTTTATTCTGAGGCTGGGCCCTCTGGTCCTAGACTCTCCCACCAGTGGAAACATCCTTTCCACATCCACTCTATCCAGGCCTTTCACTATTTGTTAAGTTTTAATGAGGCTCATCCTTCTAAACTCCAGTGAGCACAGACCCATTGCTTACAAAAGCTCATCATACCCAATCATCCCTGGAATTGTTATAAATCTCCTCTGGACCCTTACCCACCCCAGCACATCCTAACTCAGATATGGGGCCCAAAACTGCTCACAATATTCCAAATGTGGTCTGACCAGTGCCTTATAAAGCCTCTGCATTACATCCCTGTTTCTATATTCTGTTCCTCTTGAAATGAATGCTAATATTGCATTTTGCTTCCTTACTACCGATTCAACTTGCAAATTAACCTTTTGGGAATCCGGAACCAACACCCAAGTCCCTTTGTCCCTCCAATTTCTGAATCCTCTCCCCATTTAGAAAATAGTCTATGCTGATGAGGTTTACCAGAATGCTGCCTGGATTAGAGTGAAGTTTAGTTTAGTTTATTATTGTCACGTGTACCAAGGTACAGTGAAAAGCTTTGTATTAGCTATTTTAATATACTTCTATCAAGTCTCTCAACCTCCAACATTCCAGAGAAAACAATATAAATCTATCGAACTTGTTCCATCAAGTTAAGATTTTAATTAAACTATTAAAAGAGCAATTTGTGGTTAAAATTGATTATATCATTGTTAATGTATTATTTTCAATGTAATTTTCAATTTCTGGACTTGGCCATTATGACGTAATAATAAAAAATAAATAAACATTTTTCAGATTGCATTTAAATTATTTATGAAAGCTAGGTGTCTAGATTGCCAACAAGTAGTAAAATAGCAGCCACCATACACGATGCAAGCTCTGCAGGAAAATGATATATTTAACATTGAAACATCACCTAAGAAGTAACAGGCAAGCAATTAACATGAATTTTCAGTCAAATACAAACTCCAGGTTTAATATGTAACTTGTTGCAGCCTTGTAATTTGAATAACGTAGTCTGTTCCTCAGCAGTTTTCCACGCTTATTGCTAATTCATTAACACAATTCATGTTTTTCATTTGTCATAACTCTTGCTTTTTTTCCCCATTTCTGTTCCTCCGTCTCTTGGTTTTCAAGAAACAGCTGAATCTCAAAGTTACTATCATTTAATAATTTTTAACAAGACATGTTAGGGCATGGAGTATTTGGAATTTAACTAGTTTACTGATAATAGTGCTTTATTTAGAATTATTTCATGTTCATATCATTGAACTATCCTCAAACACTTCAGGTTTCCAGGATGTTACCAGGTGGAATATTGGTACTTGGGATATTTCTTATCAGACCAGCAAAAATGTCAAAAGAAGAAGCTCAGGATATCTTTCGGAAAGTGAGTACAAGGCCCGTGACCACTATGTTTTGTAATCTTATGTGAGTTACATATGGAATGAGGAGAACGAGTTTGTGAGATAGATTTCAATCATAATATGGCTGCTCCCAGGCCGTGCCTGCCAACCCTGCCACCCTGGCTGATCCTCGGCCATGTAGGTAGTGAAAATGTCAAGGAATGATGTGTTGGATGTAAAGACAGCATGTTTCCGTATAAAGGAGGATATTTCCCAGGTCCTAAAGCGGAAAATATCCTCTTAAGAAACAATGCGGCAGGACAGAGAAAGTAAGAAGGGATGGCATCCTTGCAAAAAGGCGTAGTCAAGGTAGCAATGGGAGTCACTGGATTTATAGTAAATATCAATTGATAGTTTGCTCCCAAAAATCCTGAAAAGGAAGAGACTTATCAGAAATGATCCAAGTGAATTTGAGGGCCGGAGTCATAATGTCCTGCTCTTTTTCCTTCATTTGTAGCTGCAATATTTGTGTGGCTCATCTAGAAATGTTTCTGGTCAATTTAGACCTCTGGGCTTTTGACAAAGGAGGAAATGCCAACCATAATATAATTTAATTTTGTGGAAAATGGTTACACTTTGTTATTGCATCTACTCATTGACGATCATCTGTGTTGTGCAAATACTACTATTGCTGACATTGTTCAGGTCTTGCTGTAGACAGGCAGGGATTGCTTCATTATCTGAGCATTAAGTATGACTGGAATTCAGCATGGTCTAATCATCATCGAACATGCCCAGTTCTGACCTCAAGATTGAAGAGAGATCATTCGTGAAGCAGCTGAAGATGATTGAGTATAATACTCTGAACTCTTGCAATAATGTTCAGAGGCTGGAATGATTGAATGAGCAATCATCAGCAAATCATTTTATGTCAGGTATGACCTCAACTAATAGGGTTTTCCACTAAATTCACATTGACTTAATTTTTACAAAGAGTTCTTGATGTCGCAGTTGGACATCAAGTCTTGCTCTGATGTCAAGTCTTGCTCTGATGTCAAGTGCAATCTCTTCACCCCTCACCTCTAGGATTCAGTTCTTTTGTCCATTTCCCAACGACCATAATGTGGTCTGGAGTCATGATCCCTGTAAAATCCTAATGAGAATCGGTGAACAAGTCGTTGTGGAACGTGTCACAGACACCTTTGCTATTCTGATAATTATTTGATGGTGATTTTATCAGGGTTGGATATGCATTTTGTGATGAGCGTCTGCCTAGGAAATGTTTAGTTAGATACGGTATTGGAACAGCTTGGCTAGAGGTGTAGCTAGTTTGGGAGCACAAGGGTTCAGCTCAATAGAAAAAATGTTGACAGAATCCATGGTATTTACACAAGATCATTATAAATTGGAGCTGAAATAGGCTCCTCACGCAAACTGATTTAACAATATTTTCTGCCTGAATCCCATATCCTTTGGTTCCCTGACATCCACAAATCTATTGGTTCTATCTTGAATATATTCAGCGAAGGAATCTGAACAGCATTTCAAATAGAGAATTTCAAAGATTTAGCTCATCTGAAAACATTTCTCTTTTTTTACAGTTGTTGAGACTTATCAGAAATTTTGAGACTACTCTTTTTGCTACATTCAGTATTCTCAACTGAATCTTCAAATTATTGGAAATGAATTGGATAGAAAGATTACTCCTGTAATTGTGGAACTGCAGGATAACAGCAAAATGGATCATCTACTTTAAGATAAATGTTAAAAATATGTTTTCCATCATGTGCTGGGCCTTGCCTTCTTTGTAGATAGTTATTGAAATCTCCTACTCATAGCTGTTTAATTGCCTACTGTTATTTTTTGACTAATCATGGCTGGAATACAGTGATTTGATTTGATCTCTTGATTAAGGAGGATTAATTGATTTTGCAGATTGGCCAGCATGTAGTCCTTTATGGTCATTTCTTGATGTAAGATCCCGCGTGCTCTTACAGAATTGAGAAAACTAGCAAGCTTGATGTGAATAGTGGAGTGAGAAATCTGCAAAGCTTTGGATAGCAAATTGTAGTGGAATAGCATTGTGTGAATGGTTCACAGTGCCCCATGAAAGCTCAATTTTGATTCCCTGGATTTGCTTTTGAATCATTCCCATTTACT
The DNA here is from genome assembly GCF_053455715.1 of Rhinoraja longicauda. NCBI lineage: Eukaryota > Metazoa > Chordata > Chondrichthyes > Rajiformes > Arhynchobatidae > Rhinoraja > Rhinoraja longicauda. The sequence continues at coordinate 46,310,663 of NC_135963.1, forward strand.
GTGATATCGCACAGCAGATGGTGACTATCACCAACAAAGAGATTGGTGGGATGAGGTCGTGTAGGTTTATTCCTGGTGTTGGTTCTCTCACAACCTTCTGGGGCAACATTTTGACACATCATGGCAAGCTCCTGCATCACAGGCCAATGATCTGGATTCATTCCTGACCATGAGTGCTTTCTGTGTCGAACTTGCATGTTCTCTTGGTGACCCTGTAGGTTTTCCCTAATGTTCCACTTCCCTTCCAAGCAAGTGTTAGGTAGGTTAATTAGCCACTGTAAAATTGTCTTTGGCATGTAGAGTGATAGATGGGAATTGATGGGAATGTGGGGAGAATAGGCTATGGGGAAAATTAGTTGGGTATGGCATTGTCTTATGAGCCTGCATCATCAATATCAGGGGTCTCCAAACTATGGCTCGCGGGCCACATCCGGCCCGCCAAGAGATTTTATCCGGCCCGCAGCAAGCTCTTAACATGTTCCGTGCGGTCGGCTATAAACGAGTTCGGTATCTCAACTGAGCGTGAGACAGTCATAGGTCGCACGTCCTATGCTTTTTTTTTCAGCTGATCGGCCTTCATTTCATCGTTTTTTCAATTTTTTCTTCGCAGAAATAAGAAAATAATGTTTTCAGAACTGTTAATTTGGTGTATATATGGTTAATTAGTAAAAGCTATGAGGATTTTGTAGTTTTTTTTTGCTTTATGTGGCGAGTTCCCCTCAACTCTCCCTGACTCTAACTTGAACCGGAGCCGTGGAACCACGGCGGCGGCGACGGGGACTGGAGGCAGAAGCTGCCGGCGAAGGTTCACTGGAGAGCGGATCACCACCAACCCAGAGCCGGGACAAGGCGAGAGATCGCAGCGCCCCCTCGCAAACAACAAACTCAAGGAAACTTCCCTCCTCGCTGCTGCCGCCGCTCACCCCGGGGATGCGGGGCTTCTAAACAACAACTAAAACACTTGTGTTTGTTCTTATTTCGCTGCGTTAGAGGGAGATGGGGCCGGGGAAGAGAGTGGAGTAGCGGCGCACATCTCGCTGGCGCTGGGAGAGAGAGGGAGAGCGAGAGGGAGGGAGGGAGCAGCCCCTGCAAGTGGCGGCGCTCCTTCACCCTCCCCCTTCCCGCGCTCCCTTTGCTCCCTCTACTCCAACTCACCCCCCTCTCTCTCTCTGATATTTCTTTATTTTTTCCTCAGGCCCGCAAAAATGTGCAAAATATATAATGTGGCCCTCCTGCTGTAAAGTTTGGAGGCCCCTGATCTATGTCATAAAGAAATAGAGAAATGTGAAACTCATTCAGCAGCTATGGCTTTGATTACATACCTGCTTGGTCTCCCTCTTCTCTGTAATGGTATTTCAGAGTCACAATTGGTGATGACTATCGGAGCTCCCCATCCTGACTATTTGTGTCCCAGTGGTGCAGTCTTGGTTGTGTGTCACATGCTTCAAAGCTCACAACTGGTGTGGAAACAAATCATCCTCAATCCCAAAGACTGCCAAGGAAGAGAAGGGATAATCTTCCATAATACATGTTACATCTGTTTCTAATTCAGAAAATAATTATGAATGCCTCCTGAGCTAAAACACAGCAAATGGTATGATAAAGCAAATGCTGTGTAATATTCTGATTAAATATTACCATTGGATGTGGCTTCTATTGTGCAATTTTCTATATATTAGCCCAAAATATTAATTTGTAATGATCGTTTACTTATGTGCAGATTGATTGTACACTGTACAATATAATAAATCGATACAACCCAGTATTGAAAGAGCCCACATTTAACTTCCATTGTCACACTGTCAGAATATCGTAAGATTCTTCATACTGCATGCATAACAATAAAATGCAGTTCATGGTGTTTTGAGACCACCATGGGAGGAAATTAAGGCTAATTCTAACAATATTGGTTGTTCTCATCACATATTATTCACATTGGCAGAACCACCAATGTTCCCTGCTTTTTTGTTCATGATCTTACTTGAATGCATAACAAACTGTTTAGCTAAAAGCTGAATATTCATTTTAGGTATTAAGAATGATTATCTATAACTTTTGTACCACAGTTGACAAATGCTGTTGAGGCTGCTGTTGCACAGGAACGGCTCTGGAATTTTGCAGAAGATGAACCACCAGAACGAATTGTTCTCCAAATCTATGCTGATTCAAAGAAGTATCCTTTAACTGTTAAACAGGAGGGATAGCATTTTATGGAATAAAATGTACCCTTATTACAGCATTAATACAATGGTGCCGGGCAAAAGATATATTCTGTAATTTTCAAGACAACTCAATATCTATGTCACAAGTTGCTGCGATTTTCAAGAGTCTCTTGATTATAACTGGGATCAAAATAAAATCCCATGTACTTATCAACATGTTCTTATAAGAAATACAACCATGATATGCCATTATGTGGGGAGGAAGGGAATGAATCCTGCATAAGCATGAAAGAAAGATGTGTAAGAGGGCGAAGAGGTGCTCAGTGAAGATAAAATGGTAGTGGATGGGTCATCATGTTCAGTGGGTGACTAAATGGCGAGAAATGGAAATTTGAGAGGATGATGGGAAAAACTTGGGTGAAAATAACAGAATGACGGGGCAAGACAAACCACCAAGACTTTTGTTTCTATCACAGATACCACGTCCAATTTCAATAATATCAAACGCTGCCAAAAGTAAATTCATGCCCGTTTTGTTCAAGAGCTCACTCACATTGTTTAAATGCTAGATGCTGTTCTGCATTTTGCGGAGATGAAGCCAGATTGAAGCATTAAACTATTTTATGTATTTCTAAACAGCATATAAAAGTAAAGGACAGTTTGTGATTGGATCCACTTTAGCCACTGGAACAACTTGATCTTCATGATTTGTGTCAAGGTCATGGGGGCATCTTACTCAAACAATATCGATCTAACTTCCTACATCTTCCTCCTCCAACTGTATTGTAAAATTCCACCATCAGTGTATGTTTCAACCCCTATTTTACCTTTGTCTGGGCACAACTCCAAAATTGTTGTCTGATATGATGAATCTTCATTTAAAGAAACTGAAGAATTACTTAATGATTATAGAGTAACTTGTCAGGGTTTCAACAATATTTGGCCTCATTTTTTAAGAATGTACATTTGGTTTTAAAAGGCCAATGATTAAACATAAACCTGCTTAAAATCAGTTTTAGAAACATAGAAAATAGGTGGAGGAGGAGGCCATTTGGCCCTTTGAGCCAGCACTGACATTCATTGTGATTATGGCTGATCATCTACAATCAGTACCTGTGCCTGACTTCTCCCCATATCCCTTGATTCCACTAGCCCCTTAGAGCTCTATCTAGCTCTCTTTTAAATTCATCCACTGAATTGGTCTCCACTGCCTTCTGTGGCAGAGAATTCCACAAATTCACAACTCTGAGTGAAAAAGTTTCTTCTTACCTCAGTTTTAAATGGCCTCCCCTTTATTCTTAGACTGCGTCCCCTGTTTCTGGACTCCCCCAACATTGGGAACATCCAAATGCGCCTTATTACCTCTTTAATAATTGACTCCAGCATCTTCCCCACCACCAATGTCAGGCTAACTGGTCTATAATTCCCCGTTTTCTCTCTTGCTCCTTTCTTGAAAAGTGGATTATCATTAGCTGCCCTCCAATCCAAAGAAACTGATCCTGAATCTATTGAACATTGGAAAATTATCACCAATGCGTCCACAATTTCTAGAGCCACCTCCTTGAGTTACCTGGGATGCAGACCATCAGGCCCTGGGGATTTATCAGCCTTCCGTCCCATCAGTCTCCCCAATCTCGCCTAATGCAAATTTCTTTCAGTTCCTCTGTCTCCCTTGATCCTCTGTCCACCAGTACATCTGGGAGATTGTTTGTGTCTTCCTTAGTGAAGACAGATCTTTCTGCCATTTCCATGTTACCCATAATAATTTCACCCGTTTCTGCCTTCAAGGGACCCACATTTGTCTGTACTAATCTTTTTCTCTTAACATACTTAAAGAAGCTTTTACTATCCTTCTTTGTATTCTTGGCTAGCTTCACCGTACCTCATCTTTTCAGCTCGTATTGCTCTTTTTACCATCTTCTGTTGTCCTTTGAAAGTTGCCCACTCCACTGGCTTCCCGCTACTCTTTGCTATCATAGATCTTTTCTTTTAGTTTTATTCCATCTTCACTTCCTTTGTCAGCCACGGTTGCCTCCTACTCCCCTTAGAATCTTTCTTCCTCTTTGGAATGAAATGATCCTGCATCTTCTGGATTACGCCCAGAAATTCCTGCCATTGCTGTTCCACCGTCATTCCTGCTAGGATTCTTTTCCATTCAAACTTGGCCAGCTCCTCTCTCATGCCTTCATAGTCCCCTTTGTTCAACTGCAACACTGGCATTCCTGGTTTAACCTTGTCCCTCTCAAATTGCAGATTAAAACTAATCATATTATGGTCACTACCTCCAAGCGGTTCCTTTGCCTTGAGTTCCCTTATTAAATCTGGATCATTGAACAAAACCAAATCCAGAATTGCCTTCTCTCTGGTAGCCTACTGTTTGGGGGTCTGTAGGTAACTCCCAGTAGTGTCTTCTTACCGTTACAATTTCTGAACTCTATCCCCAGTGACTACATCGTCAGACCCAATGTCACCCCTCGCAAGGGACTGAATTCCATCCCTCACCAACAGAGCTACCCCACCTCCTCTGCCCACCTGTCTGTCCTTTCTATAGGACGTATAACCCTGAATATTCAGTTCCCAGTCCTGATCCTTCTGCAGCCACGTCTCTGTAATTTCCACAATGTCATACCTACCAATCTCTAACAGCCTCATGCTCATCCATTTTACTTCTTATACTTCGTGCATTCATATTTTGTACTTTTAATTCTTGGCTCATCTCAGCTTCCACATCGATTCCTATTACACTTGGCTATTCTCTCCTATTCCTTCGTGAGCTTTCTGTCCTATTAATTTTGGGGTGTTTTATGTGGAAAATGGTCACATAATCCTGTAAAGAATGTTGTAAAATGGAAAGATTAAAGGGAACCCATAATTGCTGGAAGAGAGATGGGTCTCATTATCTAGTAAAAGAGGTAGATATTTTCTTCCCAGCCATTTTTCCCCTCTTTGTGGTTTCTTACTGCTACCTCTCATGTCCAGTCCCTGAGCTCTTCTCTCATATTGTCCTTAATCTACATTCACTGCTGACCAATGAAATACTTATCAATATTCCGCTTGGAAAAAAATGGAGGCTTTGCATAAGCAGCTGACGTAGGAAATGATCAATAGGCAGAGAGAGAAATAGTGAAGAGAACAAGAGATTTTTTAAAAACTGATTATACATTGAAAAAATATTAAGCTTCACATTCTTTCTTGCAAAGCAGAGAATATACCTTGTTCTCTACTAAGTGTTTGCAGACCCAACCTGTAATAATTAAGTCACACTCTGCAATCCTGAAAGTAACCAGGTTTTCTGACTGTCCACATTCCATACAAATCTAAGACCACCAAATCCCATAAGCCCTAATCTTATGCAACGTTCTTTTTTTTAATATATCAAAAAATACATTATTCCAGAAATAAATATTTACAAAACATGTTCCTTTCAAAACTCCATCCGACATTCCCGGAGGTTATACATTCATTCAATACAGATATTCATTGCCAAATTTATACAAAATTATACAGAATCCCTTCCCTTATTTGGAGGGGCGTCTCCACCACACGCTGCCCCCCATGTCCAGCAGCGGAAGGACCCTAGATTGTGGTCCTCCCCCACAGAGCCTTGGCAACCAATTTTCTATCCATGTCAGTACCCTACCCCCAATACCTCTAATTTTGCCCACTAATCTCCTATGTGGGACCTTGTCAAAGGCTTTCTGAAAGTCAAGGTACACTACATCCACCGGCTCTCCCCTGTCCATTTTCCTAGTTACATCCTCAAAATATTCCAGAAGATTAGTCAAACATGATTTCCCCTTCGTAAATCCATGCTGACTCGGAACGATCCTGTTATTGCTATCCAAATGCTCCACAATTTTCAGGGCCTGATGGTCTGCATCCCAGGGTACTTAAGGAGGTGGCTCTAGAGGTGGCTAAAGAAATCGTGGACGCATTGGTGATCATTTTCCAATGTTCAATAGATTCAGGATCAGTTCCTTTGGATTGGAGGGTAGCTAAAGTTATCCCACTTTTCAAGAAAGGAGCGAGAGAGAAAACGGGGAATTATAGACCAGCTAGCCTGACATCGATGGTGGGGAAGATGCTGGAGTCAATTATTAAAGAGGTAATAACGGCGCATTTGGATAGCGGTAAAAGGATCGGTTCAAGTCAGCATGGATTTATGAAGGGGAAATCCTGCTTGACTAATCTTCTGGAATTTTTTGAGGATGTGACAAGTAAAATGGATGAAGGAGAACCAGTGGATGTAGTGTATCTAGACTTTCAGAAAGCCTTTGATAAGGTCCCACACGAGAGGTTGGTGAGCAAAATTAGAGCACATGGTATTGGGGGTAGGGTATTGACATGGATAGAGAATAGTTTGGCAGACAGGAAGCAAAGAGTAGGAATAAACGGGTCCTTTTCAGAATGGCAGGCAGTGGAGAGTGGAGTGCTGCAAGGCTCGGTGCTGGGGCCGCAACTATTTACAATATATATGAATGATTTGGATGATGGAATTAGAAGTAACACTAGCAAGTTTGCGGATGACACAAAGCTGGGTGGCAGTGTGAACTGCGAAGAGGATGTTAGGAGGTTGCAGGGTGACTTGGACAGGTTGAGTGAGTGTGTAGATGCATGGCAAGACTAGGCTTGTACTCACTGGAGTTTAGAAGGATGAGAGGGGATCTTATAGAGATGTATAAAATTCTAAAAGGACAAGCTAGATGCAGGAAATATGTTTCCAATGTTGGGGGAGTCCAGAACCAGGGGACACAGTCTATGAATAAAGGGAAGGCCATGTAAAACTGAGGTGAGAAGAAACTTTTTCACCCAGAGAGTTTTGAATTTTGCCACAGAAAGCAGTGTAGGCCAATTCACTGGATGAATTTAAAAGAGAGTTAGATAGAGCTGTGGGAGCTAGTGGAATCAAGGGATATGGGGAGAAGGCAGGCACAGGTTACTGATTGTAGATGATCAGCCATGATCACAATGAATGGAGGTGTTGGCTCAAAGGGCCAAATGGCCTCCTGCACCTATTTTCTATGTAAACCTGAAGTTTGCAGTTTAACTACGTCGTACTGATATATTACTCTAACCAGGAGAGCTCTTTAATGTAAGATTTTTGTGTGGAAGCTGACTAGATGCCTTTTGATGTAATATATCCACAAATTCCCTTTCATCTAGTCTACTATTTTGATTCGCATATAGCTCTTTTAGATTATTAAGTAATTTATTTTTCATAAAGCTATGTTGGTTTTATCTCCTCACATCATGATTGTCGATGTTTCTATTATCACATCTTCAGTGTAGGAAGGAACTGTAGATGCTGGTTTAAACCGAAGATACAGTTACTTTCCTAGAATATCATGCCATTGTATGGATCTAAAAGAGAAGCAACATAAGATGGAGGAATTTAGTGGGTCAAGCAGTGTCTGGGAGGGGATTGGGATGAAGATGAATTGTACGAATTATCAATGTTTCAGGACTCATGCAGTGTTTCAATCTGAAACTTTGACTCTCCTTTTCCCTCCATAGACGCCATTCAACCCACGGAATTGCTCCAATACTTGTTTGTTACTCCAAATTACAGCATCTGCAGTGTCTAATGTTTCCATTTAAACAAGGATCCAGACCACGAGATATTTTTTGTGAACCTGAAAGTGGTGCAATACATTTTCAACACCAACTTCTCAATATTGCAATCAAGCACCTCATCCAATATTGCTGTGGCAGTTCCACTTAAAATCAGGCAAATTGCTATTCTTGGCTTCAGTGTTACTTTCATCGTAATTTCTCAGCTCCCGAGGTACTGCACTGATTTCCAATACTGGACTAAAACTTAGAGATCATCTCCTCCATCCTAAGATTTGTATCAAATCTTATTATGCATGTTTAAATTAATTTGATTTATTTAAATTTTAAAAATGTCAATTAATACGTTTAACTTGTTATTATGGTGAAGTGATTTTAAATATTTCTAATATGCTCCACTATCGTAAAGACCAAGAAAAATGTACTATTCACCAATCAGCCTGCTGTATTGTTAGTGGCAATATTCAACCATATAGAGATTATAGAAAATTACATTTTTAAAAAGATGATTTAATTATTCTTGTGCAAAAAGGAAAGTGGTGGAGAACTCAGCAGGTTTCTCTGTGGAAGGCAGCATCTGTGGAGGGAATGGATAGATGACGTTTTAGATCAGGACCCTTCTTCAGACTCTATTTCACATTTAATTATTCTTGTTCTTTGGACCTTTTAGTAAATATTTATTGATGGATAATCAAGTGTTGTTACACTAACCTGCATGAAACACTAAAGTAAATTTTAGTGGAATACTGGCTGAATCAAACTTACATGCAAGTACCAGAGTCAAAAAGAAGATTCTCCCACCACCCCTATACCACAAATAAATTCTCACACTTAAAATTTTAACGTTTCTCTATTGAAGCTGCACTTTAAACAACATTTTCGTTAGCCTCAACTAAACTTAAAAATACTAAATATTTTAAATGAAAGCAAAGTGGAAACTAGTAAATGTTTTAAAAATGAGAAATAAACACATTTGTCAAATTTAGATGTATTTCTACAGTTTAAAAATATATTTCCAGCCAAATATATTTCCTAAGCTCTTTGCATCCAGAATGAAGTTACGAACTTTTGACATTCACAGTCCACAGGTAAGAATATTTCAATTCAATATTGTACAGATGACCCCTGCATTACATGGAGGTGGGGGTGCGTTCCTAGAAAACAGTAACGTGACCCTTTTTAACACAAAGCTGCGTCATCTGAGCGCGTGTCAAGAAAGGTGAGTTGAAACAAATGATGTGTTTATTTTTTTACTTTTCCTTCCCACAAATTCCATGAGAGCAAATTTTATTCCACATCACAAATTTTTGCGAATTGATTTGTGAATTCTGTATAGGTGAATTTCCATGAACTGAATGGCAGTATCGCGGGGGTTGCCTGTGATCCATTTTAATTTACAATTTTAAAAATGTAGCAATCCAAATTTTCTCCTAAGTCTCAAACTTTCTGTATTTTTGTTGCTGAAATCAAATAATTTGTTGACCTGATAAAAAGCCTTGAATTAACAAAAAAAGACTGTACCTTAAATTATTTTTTAACTTCAAATTGCTATCTCATCCCATTCGAAGTTTTTAGAAATATGCAAGATAACTGTCAGGCTTTGGAAATTGGTGGATCCAAGCACAGGTTATTTACTGACACACACACAGGCTTTCAAATTAACATCAAGAGCTCTATTATGTAATTTAGAAATATATTAACTAATAAAAAAATACAATTAGAGTTTGTAGAATGTGGCCTCAATATTATTTTACAAGCAGACCTGATGCAGGATAATAACTAGTATGTAATTGTGTGCCTAACAATAGAAGCTGCATCCACACTTCTGTTTTTTTAATTGCAACATAATCTTCCTAACTTCAAGGAGCAGGATTTGTCACATTTTCTATTCATCTTTAATATATGTTTTAGAATCCAATCAAGTAAACTGGTTAAAATAAATCTTCTAATGGAGAATAAGCGAGTTTGGTATCTCGACTGAGCATGCCATAAGTCGCAGGGGCAACACATTCTCGCCGGCTGATCTGCTGCGTGTATACAGAGCTGCGTTTCATCCGTATTTTCCAGTTTTGCTTCGTAGAGGTAAGAAAATACTGCCTTAAAAAATATTAATTAGGTGCATTTATGGTTAATTTGTACAAGATTACGATGATTTTGTAGGTTTTATTGCTTAATGCTTCAGTGAGTGAGCGAGATTGTTACAATTTTCTTTTGCATTGTAACTTGCTCCTCAAGCGGGAATATGTTGCACTTCCCAAACCATGAGTTATTCTTGGTTTTCCGGATTGTCGGCGATGCAAAAGAAAAACAAATGTTTGAGTGAATGAATTGCTGCTTTGTGCAGGCGGTGGCTACTGTCCGGAATGTCAATGGATGACCACTGTAAACTTGAAGCTGCTGTTCGTGCAGCAATTAGACAGCTGCAGAGGTCAGCATTCAGCGGAGCGGTTTGTCTGATCAAACCCTCCCTATAATATCACCCAGTAGCTGGTATTTATTTCACAAAATGCTGGAGTAACTCAGCAGATCAGGCAGCATCTCTGGAGAGAAGGAATGGCTGACGTTTCAGGTTATAATATATATATTATAATATATTACTTTATTCGACCCACACCGGGGAAATTTACAGTGTTCCAGCAGCAAAGTGAATAGCAAGAGAGCAAGAGATCATTCATTATAAATAAATAAATAAAATAACGGTTGAGACCCTACAGGAAGTTACAATGCAAACGAAAATCGGAACGATCTCGCTCAATCACCGAAGCATAAAGCAATAAAATCTACAAAATCATCGTAGTCGTACAAATTAACCATAAATACACCTAATTCATATTTTTTAAAGCAGTATTTCCTTACTTCTATGAAGCAAAACTGGAAAATACGGATGAAATGCAGGTCTGTATACACGCAGCAGATCAGCCGGCGAGAATGTTTTGCCCCTGCGACCTAGGGCCACTGTACGCTCAGTCGAGTTACCAAACTCGCTTATTGAGAAAGTTAAGACATGAGATGTTCAGGAAAGATAGGGAAGGATAGAAATTTGGGCATATCGTGATAGTAGGTTACAGTATTAATCAAAGAAAGAACTATGTATCGTCTAAGGCTTGAATTGATCAAAGACATTATATTTGCTTAGAACTTTAAAAAGTAGAGCAAAACAATTATGAATATTGTGATATACACATGCCATTAAATGAGGAGAAGCATCAAGAAGATAGAAAAGAAAGTTAGCAGTTAAATTACAGAATGATGCAAGAACTACAGAACAATAATTTAATTTATAGACAGACATAAATTACTGGAGTAACTCAATGGGTTGGGCAGCATCCCTGGAGAACATGGATAGGAGACTTTTCGGTTCAGACACAAATGACACTGAAAGAGGGTTCGAATAGGGGCGGCACGGTAGCGCAGCGGTAGAGTTGCTGCTTTACAGCGAATGCAGCGAATGTAGCGCCGGAGACTCAGGTTCGATCCTGACTACGGGTGCTGCACTGTAAGGAGTTTGTACGTTCTCCCCGTGACCTGCGTGGGTTTTCTCCGAGATCTTCGGTTTCCTCCCACACTCCAAAGACGTACAGGTATGTAGGTTAATTGGCTGGGTAAATGTAAAAATTGTCCCTAGTGGGTGTAGGATAGTGTTAATGTACGGGGATCGCTGGGCGGCACTGACTTGGAGGGCCGAAAAGGCCTGTTTCCGGCTGTATATATATGATATGATAACCCGAAACATCACCTATCCATGTTCTCGGGATGCTGCCTGACCCACTGAGTTATTCCAGTATTTTGTGTCAACTTTGGTATAATCATTATCTGCAATTCCTTGTTATTACATCATTTCATTTACCCCTTTTCAGAGGCGATGGTAAAGATGCAAAGGGAAAAGAAGGAGACCACTTTCTAATGTGCATGCAAGAGAACATTCCTGGTTTGTTCGTTTCTACCTTAATGTGAAAGGAAGTAGTGCTTGATTAAGGTCGGGAAGTGAAGTGGGGCAAGTGGAACAAGTTTCAGTGGAATAACATTTGAGAAACAATGATTATCATGTTTAGAATTTGAGTATTAGTATTTGAAAAAGAACACTGAAGCATAAAACTAGTCTATTGAAGGATTCTGGGAATAAAAATCGAAAATGCATAGGCAAAAATTACTATGACATTTATAAAGGAAAGCCTTCAAAGTTTGGCTTGGGCAGTCATATTCTTATGAAGGGAAAAGCTATGAATTATCTGAAGATAGACACAAAATGCTGGATTAGCTCAGCAGGACAGGCAGCATCTCTGGATAGAAGGAATGGGTGACGTTTCGGGTGGAGACCCTTCTTTAGAGGGGTATCAGATGGAATTATCTGATACTCGTTAGCGCTTTAATTTTTATCTTAATTTAAAATTTCTATCTTGTATCATTGTGCTTTTAGAAATATACAAGATACACCAGGAATGTTCTCTTGAATATCAGAAATTGCTCTCCCACTTTTCCCTTTGCATTTTGATAAGCTCCTCTGAAATGGGATAAATGAAATTATTGTTCTGTAGTTCGTGGATTATTCTGTAATTTGATGGTTAATTTTCTTTTCTATCTACTTCTCATCATTTAGTGACCCACAGTATTCCCTAATATGCATATAGAGCATATGATGTCAAGGCACCCTATAACAAAAGATAAAACAATGAAATGAAATCAATAATGAAGTTTTGACAAATATAAACAAGAGAAAAAAAACCCAGCAACAGTTGTGACATTTATATAGAGCAATTAATTTAGCAGGACACTCCAAGATATGTAACAAGAATATTATCAAACTAAATTTCCACACTGAGCTACACAATCTATCGATATATTACTAAAACTGTTTGTTTGTTATTTGTTATGATATATATTTGTTATGATGTATATATAATCAGCCGAAGGTATTTATTTCACAAAATGCTGGAGTAACTCAGCAGGTCAGGCAGCATCTCAGGAGAGAAGGAATGGGTGACGTTTCCTGTCGAGACTCTTCTTCAGACTGATATCAGGGGGGCGGGACAAAGGAAGGATATAGGTGGAGACAGGAAGATAGAGGAAGAACTGGGAAGGGGGAGGGGAAGAGAGGGACAGAGGAACTATAAAGTTGGAGAAGTCAATGTTCATACCACTGGGCTGCAAGCTGCCCAAGCGAAATATGAGGTGCTGTTCCTCCAATTTCCGGTGGGCCTCCCTATGGCACTGGAGGAGGCCCATGACAGAAAGGTCAGACTGGGAGTGGGAGAGGGAGTTGAAGTGCTCAGCCACCGGGAGATCAGGTTGGTTAAGGCGGACTGAGCGAATGTGTTGAGCGAAACGATCGCCGAGCCTGGGTTTGGTTTCGCCGATGTAAAGAAGTTGACATCTAGAGCAGCGGATACAATAGATGAGGTTGGAGGAGGTGCAGGTGAACTTCTGCCTCACCTGGAAAGACTGTTTAAGTTCTTGGATGGAGTTGAGGGGGGAGGTAAAGGGACAGGTGTTGCATCTCCTGCAGTTGCAGGGGAAAGTGCCCGGGGATGGGGTGGTTTGGGTAGGAAGGGACGAGTGGACCAGGGAGTTACGGAGGGAACGGTCTCTGTGGAACGCAGAAAGGGGAGGGGATGGGAAGATGTGGCCAGTAGTGGGGTCCCATTGTAGGTGACGGAAATGTTGGAGGATAATTTGGTGGATACGCTGGCTGATGGGGTGGAAGGTGAGAACAAGGGGGATTCTGTCCTTGTTACGAATGGGGGGAGGGGGAGCAAGTCTCTCCTGAGATGTTGCCTGACCTGCTGAGTTACGCCAGCATTTTGTGAAATAAATACCTTCGATTTGTACCAGCATCTGCAGTTATTTTCTTACACTATATTATCAGCCGTGTATTTATGCCCTCGCCGCACGATAGCGCTACAACTTTAGCACCACCTTAATCACCATTGTCCTGGCCACACTTTACAACAGGTTTCATTCAAATTGGTGTCATACTTTTAAAGTTACAGAGATTTTAAAGTTAAAAAATTACCTTTTAGACCGATTTTATTAAGATCTTCAGCGTGTGGCGTCACAATGAGACCCGCACGAGTGGCAGCCAATGAGGAAGGGGGGCCAGGGACTCGCGGCCAATAAACTGACTTTAACAAATGCGCTCCCCCCGAGGACCAGAGGGAGGACCGCCGCCCGTCCCAGCATGCCTCGCGCCTGTCCTTCGTCCCGTCGCGTCTGCGCCAGAGCAGGAAAAAGAAGATGGCTGCTGGCAGGACAGCCGCTCTCCTGCTGCTGGCCACCGCGATGGCCGCCCAGGTCCGGAGTGAGTGGCACCCTCTCCCCTTTCCTCTCCCCCCTCGCCTGCACCCGGCCCTGGGAGAGATTTCGAGCAGGAGGAAGATTGTCGGCCGTCGTCTCTTTGTTCCCCTTCGCCTCCTCCAGCGCCCGCTTCAACCGACGACGTCGTCGAGTCCCCGCTCCCACCCAGGCCCAGTGCCCCGGACCATCACCGGACTACAACCTCCAGCAGGCAGCTTTTTCTCCTCCTCCACCCGCTTCTCCAGTGCCCGCTTTGACGATTCTAGTAAAAATGGAGGCCGCGCTCCTTCTCCTCATCCCCCTCCGCCATCTTGTGCGCGCTGCCCGCCGAGAGTTGTAGTCCGGGTGTCCCAGCCCCCGCCCGGCCCCAGCGCTCCGGACAATCACCGGACTACAACCCCACCACACGCACACGCACGCGCGCGCACACACACACACACACACACACACACACACACACACACACTAATAATAATACTTAAAATATAATAATGTAAGAATATTAAATGTTATATTGTATATCTTTCAATATATATTGATCTCTTGCAGGAGAGGGCGATGTGGGGGGTCTGACTGATGCCCGGGTTGAGGGACGGGAGGGGGGTGGGGAGTACTAGGGCTGATGGGGAGGGGAGTGGTTTGGGAGGGTAGTGGTGGGGAGTAGGGTTGGAGGGAAAGGAGGGGGAAGTGGAGGGGAGGGGGGATTGGGGTGGGCGGGAGGGGGGAGTGGAGGGGGAGTGGGGGATAGGTGGGGGAGGTGAGAGTGGGGGTGGGGATGGGGGAGGTGAGTGGGGGTGGGGATGGCGGAGTGGGGGTGGAGTGAGGGGAGGGGGGGTTGGTAAGGGAAGGGGGGAGTGGGGGTGGGGTAGAGGGATGTAGTGGGGGGGAGTAGGCGGGGTGAGGGTGCTAGAGCAATACAGCAGAGGCTTTGGGTCCACGGCTTGCTCTGGCTGCAGCGCAGGCGCCACGGGGCCAAGGTGAATGGTACCCTCTCCCCTTTTCTGTCCCTCCTCGCCTAACCACGACCCCGGGTGACACTCCCCGCCCGCCCATTTTTGGAAAATACCTCGGATCCATCCCGGCCTCTTTATTTTACATAGGATCTTTATTTAATTGATTTTCATTTTATTATTTTTTAAAAACAATTTATTTTAAAGAAAAACGCGAGGGGTACTGGGAAAAGGGGAGGTCGTGGGGAAAGGGGGGTTGTGGGGAGAGTAAGAGTGGGGCTGGGGGAGGAGAGAATGGGGGTGTGGGAATGGGCCCAATGGGCCCACTTTGCTAGTATATTATTAAAACTCTCATCTTGTGTACGTATATATTTATATTTGCTTGTTTGTCTGTTCCCGAAATACAGCAACAATGGTACACGATAGCGTAACAATTTTAGCACCACCTTACTCACCATTGTCCTGCGGTTCAAATGGTTGTTATATTTTTTAAGTTTTTTACCTTTTAAACTTTAAAAATCCCTTTTCTACCTGCCCTGCCCTGCCCGTCAGCCGTGTTCGAGGTCACAATGGGAACCCAACGCGTCCGCGTCTGCGCAGTTGAGGCCCGTTGATCTGATACTTACGTAAGATGGCCGCCTGTTCCGTGCATGCACAGAACAAACGGGTCCGCGCCTGCGCAGTTGGGGCCTGTTGATCTAATACTTACTTAAGATGTCCCGCTCTCAACCTGGCCCCAGCACCATCACCATCACCATCACCGGACTACAACCCCCAGCAGCACGGCACACACATATACTGCGACCTTTCTCTTCTTCTTCTTCTTCTCCTCCTCCCACTCCGCCATCTTTTGCGCGCCTCCCGCCGCGTCACTGCACGCCGGGAGGTATAGATCCCGCCCCCACCTGGCCCCAGTATCCCGGACCATCACCGGACTACAACCCCCAGCGGGCAGAGCGGCACAGACACACACACATTGCGGCCGCTCTCCTTCTTCTACTCCTCCAGCTCCACCATCTTGTGCGTGCATCCCGCCGCCGTGTGACTGGGGGGGGGGGGGAGGAGGGGGGATAGAGTGGGTGAGTGGGAAGGGGAGGAGGGGGGATAGAGTGGGTGAGTGGAAGGGGAGGGGGGAGTGTCGGAGAGCCCCTTAGAGTGGAGCGGTGGTGGGGGTGAGGGTAGGAAGGCGGTTGAGGGGGCATGGAGTGCGTGAGTGGGGGGTAGGGAGGGTTGAGAGGGGATGGAGTGGGTGAAGGGGGGGTGATAGGAGGAGGGGGGTTAATGGGGATGGAGTGGGTGGGGGAGGGGAGGGTGCTAGAGCAATGCAGGAGAGCTTTGGGCCCAAAGGATCCTCCCTGTTCTAGTTTATTTATAAAAGGATGACCCAAAGCATGACATTCAAATTTACATAGCCCTCTCTCCAAATGACTATAGTCCCATCGATAGTCTCCATCAATGCATTGAACAGATAAACAGCTGGATGAGACACAATTTTCTCCAGCTAAACAAAAATAAAACCGAGATAATTGTCTTCGGTCCACATGACAAAAGATTGATAGCCTTGATTCTCTCTTGCAGGTCAGAAATCTTGGTGTAATTCTAGACTCTGATCTAAACACTTCAACAGCCACATAAACTCAATAACTAAAGCAGCCTACTATCACCTGAAAAACATTGCAAGAATCAGAGGTTTCATGTCTAAACAAGACCTTGAAAAGCTCATCCACGCATTCATTTCGAATAGGCTTGATTATTGTAATGGTCTTCTGACAGGCTTATCTAAAGGGGAAGTTCGCAAGTTGCAGCTCGTCCAAAACGCCGCTGCTAGAGTCTTAACAAAAGCTAAAAAATTTGAACACATTACACCAATTCTCAGATCTCTACACTGGCTACCACTCTGTCAGAGAATCGAATTCAAAGTACTCCTAATTGTCTACAAATCACTTAATGCTCTTGGACCAAAATACATATCAGACCTTCTCTCACCTTACATTCCAGCTAGACCCCTTAGGTCAGCTGGGACCAGTCTATTAAACACTCCAAGAGTAAAACCAAAACACGGTGAAGCAGCTTTTAGTCACTGCTTCGTGCATCTGGAATAAACTCCCCGAAGAACTCAAACAGGCCCAAACTCTAAATATATTCAAAACTAGGCTTAAAACCTTCATGTTCTACAGTGTCTATGACTAGCACTTTGATTCTTGCTACTCTATATATCTTACTTTTGGTCTATTCTTATTACTTTTAATCTAATTTTATTACTCTATCGTTCGCTCGTGTGTCAGACGACGTTAGCTCGCTGTTGGCTTCTGTCGTCGTCCAACATGTTCACAGAATTGGTCGCCCGATGCGTCACAGAGTGCATCATGTCGTCTTTTCTGGGGGTTCACCACGAGGGGGCTTCTGTCATGATCCCCCATTACTCTATTAATCTTACTTATAACTATTATTTATTTATCTTATTACTCTTATTATTTGTATTTCCCTACCTTTTCTCCTTGTTCTATATTGTTTATGCTCTGTGTAAAGCACTTTGAATTGCCATTGCTGTATGAAATGTGCTATGTAAATAAACTTGCTGTGTTTTGCCTTGCCTTGATAAAGGAGGTAGATTTTAATAACTGAGAAATTTAGAGAAGGATTCCAGAGCTTAAAGCCACTGAAACCATGACCACTTTTGGTGGAGTTATTAAATGTTAAGAACATCAATATGAGATTTAGAGAAATCTGGAGTGGCATATTTTAGTCAGAAGAATGAAAGATAGTATGTGTAAAATGGTATGATTTTAAAAGGGGTGAACAGACAAAAATATATTTTATTTATAAATGAAGGAACATATGCAGACTTTCATAAAACACTAGACCAAGTCCAAACCTCACCTGTATGGGTGCAGCACCCTCTCCTCCTCCCCCCCTCCCCCTCCTCTCCCTCCCTCCCTCTCCCTCCCTCCCTCCCCCACCCTTCTTCCCCCTCCATTCACCCATCTCTCTCCCTCCCTACACCTCCCTGCTCTCCCCTCCTCCCTCCCCTTCACCCTCTCCTCCCCTTCCCCTCCCCCCCACTCCATCCTCCTCAACCTTCCTTATCATCATCATCATCATCATATATATACAGCCGGAAACAGGCCTTTTCGGCCCTCCAAGTCCGTGCCGCCCAGCGATCCCCGCACATTAACACTATCCTACACCCACTAGGGACAATTTTTACATTTACCCAGCCAATTAACCTACATACCTGTACGTCTTTGGAGTGTGGGAGGAAACCGAAGATCTCGGAGAAAACCTACGCAGGTCACGGGGAGAACGTACAAACTCCTTACAGTGCAGCACCCGTAGTCAGGATCGAACCTGAGTCTCCGGCGCTGCATTCGCTGTAAAGCAGCAACTCTATCGCTGCGCCACCGTGCCGCATTATCTTCCCTTCTCCCCCCTCCCTCTCTCCACCCCCCTCCCACCCTCCCTCGGATTTAAACTTTAAAATGTGAATAACTTTAAAAATATAACACCGATTTCAATGAAACTTCTTCCATTAGCACCGAAGGGTTGACGGTGATTTAAGGTGGGCCTAAAATTGTTGTGCTATCGTGTACCGTTTTGGCTGTAGTTCAGGAACAAACAAACAAACAAACAAACAAGAGTTTTAGTATATAGATTGTATTGGCCTAGGCTGAAGTAACTTATTCATTTCAGGGCACTTACCTTAGGTGATGTAAGAGTCAGACAGAGAGTGCAGAAGAGAGATACTGGTGTTAGGCAAAGGGAACTTGTATGGAAAAATGCTGAAGCTGGATTGTTTTTGGAGTAGAGACAGTCATGAGAAAAAATGATTGAGATATCCTAAATCACATATTATTTATGGAGAATCTTTTCAGAGTAGAGAATACGGGAAAGAAGCAAAGACAACATGAGAACTTTTCTTTTGGATAGTGAATTATTATAATGTAACTTCCAAAAGGGATTTTGTGAAGTATTTGAAAGCAAGGTATCAGCAGAGTAATGGGAAAAAGCTTGATGAGCTAGATGGTCTTCCAGGTTGTATCATCCTCTTGTTTGAATAAACACAACAAATTGTTAAAACTATAATTCTATTATCTGCCGTAAAAGTTAAAACATTTTGACAGCCCAAAATGTAATGTGCTCTTAAATTGAATGGAGGTATATTACAGTGAACAATTGAATACTCTACATGTGGTGGGATGTGTGTGAACCCACATCCTCAGTCTTTCTAGAGTACAGGTCACTCGGATATAATACACGTTTCCATGACACGAATTGCATATTTGCGAGTGATAAATTAGGGCACCCTATCGCAGTACGCAGCCCAAATTGGTTGTAATGTGATTTCGATCGAGAACTAGAGAGCCACTTAAATTTTGTGTTGGAAATTGGCAAGAAGAAAAAAAAAGTCTTGGATAAAATAGTTGACGGGGAAAAAGAGTTTTATTCAATCTCCCCACAGTAAACTGACATGATTCCTCTCTTCCGAATACAGCTACACATTCATGTAGCTTGTGGTCATTGAATTTGACAATCGTGTAGGAAGGAACTGCAGATGCTGGTTTAAACTGAAGATAGACACAAAAAGCGGGATTAACTCAGCGGGTCAGAAAGCATCTCTGGAGAAAAGGAATAGGTGACGTTTCGAGTCGAGACCCTCTTCAGTCTGAAGAAGGGCACCGACACGAAACATCACCTATTCCTTTTTTCCAGAGATGCTGTCTGACCCACCGAGTTACTCTAGTTTTTTGTGTCTATCTTCAAATTGGGCAAGCATTTCATTGACACCTGTGCAACAATACCCTATTAAGCAATGTGAGATATAGCCTTCAGTGTTTTTAGCTTGTAGTAACAAAAATAAACATTGCTAATGTTTTAATTTTGAAAATCCTGTAAGGAAAAAAAAACTTGTTGCAAGCTTGAAACAGTCTTGGTCCTAACCCTCCATTGACACAATTGTTTTTGAATAATATGAGATTTCTACAGAATACAATTCGCATTATAGCACAAGTATCTGTAACTTATTTCTCTTTGCAATTGAAATTAATCAGGGATAATTACAATACTACAAATTGAGTAATGATTGACGCAGATAAAATTATCTAAAATATTTTGTTTTGAAACTTCAAGTATATTAGATAGAGTCATAGAGTGTGGAAACAGGTCCTTCAGCTCAACTTGCCCATGCAGACCAAACATGCCCCGTCCACACTGGTCCCACCAGCCTGCGTTTGGCCAGTATTCTTCCAAAACTATCCTCTCCATGTACCTGTCCAAATGGTTTTTTTTTAATGTTGTGATAGTACCTGCCTCAACTACCTCCTCTGACTGTTCATTCCATATACCCACCACCCTTTGTGTAAAAAAAAAAGTTGCCCCTCAGGTTCCTGTTAAATATTTCCCCCCTCACCTTAAACCTATGTCCCCTGGTTCTCGATTCCCTAGTCTGGGTAACAAAATCTGTGCATTTACCCTAACTATTCCTCTCATGACCTTATATATCTCTATAAGATCACCCTTCATCCTGTGCTCCAAGGAATAAAGTCCTAACCCTCTCAATCTCTCACTATAACTCAGGCTCTTGAGTGCTGGCAACATCCTCGTAAATCTCTACATCCTTAACACCATCTGTCCTATAACAGGATGACCAAAACTGAACACAATACTCCAAATAGATATACCAAATAGTCGTATAATAATTCTATTAAGAAAATACAGTATTTCTTAACATATCTTAATTTATTGTATTTTCAAGACTCCACCTAAGTTGCTAGAATATAAATCTAGTAACTTGACATCTCCCTGGCAACTTGTGGAAGCTACCATCAACGTGGATATTCATATCCCTGTCGCAGCAACTGCCGATAATCAGTTTGACAGGGGTTCATTGGTATGTTACTTAATATTGTTTTTCATTAATGCTGATTAAGGCTTCTTGACTCAAAACGTCTTCATTTATACTGAATTTTCCTATTATTTCTAAAATACTGTATTTGGTTGAACAATGCGGCATGGAAAATAAATACGTTTTGTTGAGAAATGCAATGACGTTTAGCAAAGCAGTGACCTAATTTATTGTATTACCAATATAAAGGAGGCAATAAATACAATATTTAATAAGCTTCTAAAATTAGAAATGAGCAAATACAGAATTGTTGCAGAACCATTGTAGGTGCTTAAATTATACAATGAAATAATAGATGAAAAGATAATATATATAATCATATTATTGTTTTGGTGAGAGTCATGAGCAGATAAGCAGACATTGAACAGTTGAAAATTAGATAGAATCATAAAAGCAGAAATTATTTTGATGTAAAATGGAACATAGGATTAAAGTGAAAATTAACATCTGATAAAATAAGTTGAAGTTATCAACCTTGTTAGTTCTTCCTTAAGAATGGTTTCTCTTTGTTTAGAAATATTTTTTTCATGAATCTCAGAAGAATCCCAAGTTCACATTGTGACATAAAGATTGAGTATGGGGGCAGGAAGAAGACAATCATCAGAAATAGTTGGGACCAGGAGTTACTGTTTATCCTCCATGGATGAAGGTTCTTACATCAACCCCGTTGGCAATATAGTTGAAATCCATGGTATTAAGCGGCCCCAGCTGTTGGGTCTACACTTACCTGGAGGGAGGGAATCTTTAACATCAACTATCTAAACAAAGCTGGTTCATTGTGGTTAAAAGGTTTCTGCACAGCGCTTGGCTTTCTGGTCATGTAAACAGATCCAGCCCATAGAAACGCTTTGACAATCAACTAAGCAATACCGATGCATAGAAATATAAACAAGGAACTGCAGATGCTAGTTTACATTAAAAAAAAGACACAAAGTGCTGGAGAAACTAAATGTGTTAGGCAGCACCTCTGGAGAACATGGCAAAAATGTGAGTCAGGACCCTTCTCATAAGCTATGCCCACAGACTCAACTATCAAGCCATTAAACAAATTTGAATATTTGTGTAAACCTCTGGCATAAACACCTCAAAACTATTCTAAATGTGTTATATGTAAAGAATAAAAATACAATTTATAAAATTAAAAACAAACAAATATAACGAGAAGCAAAATGCAACGCAATTACAGGAAGTTTGCATTCTGCTACTGGACTCAATTATGAATCATTGGAGCCCAGCTGGGAATTTGCTGATCCAGCATTTGTGAAGCACACACAAAACTTATGGCATTTCTTTTGAGAATCCAGTTCATAACACTGATAAAGAAAATAACACTTTCAATAACACTGTACAGAAAAGCAAGTTGGATGCTTGCAGAAGTTAATGATTTTTTGTATAAAGGTCTTCACTCAAAAGCAGATGAAATTTGTCTCCAGAAAATTTAATTTCAGTTGGTTTTTCTCACAGAGAAATATTGAAAATGTATTTATGCTCAAAAGTGGCTCAGGCATGTTATTTGAGCATGTGTATATTGTTTTGAAGGAAGATGCATAGTTCTTTTTTTTAAAGAAAAAGCAGTTATATGTAAATGATTTGGAAATTTAATGTGTCATGAGTGTTAATTTATATCTTACTATTTTTGCAGTTCGTATAATTTTTATTGAGTATTTTCTCTTCCATCATTACCCCTCTTCAGAAAGGTCTGCACAATTGGGCAAAACAGATGTTGCAGAGTAATTACCTGATAGGTGGATATTACAAAGACGAAGAAAGCATTATTGGTGAAGGATCAGTAAGAAATATTTTGATTTGTTACTCTTGGTTGCATACATGACCAAATACAATGTTGAAATAATTTTGTGTAACATGATAGCATTGTACGCTACTTCAGAAATTAGGTTCCATTGATATCTCAATTTAAAAAAAATAGTTTTAGTTGTACCACCACTAAAACTACTGATACATTTCAAAGGAAAGAAAATTATAGTATGATTAAATAGTTACTATGACACATACAGTAAACCCTCGTTTTAACGGGCCCCTTCATAATGGATTTTGGTTATAGCGGACCGACCTGCCGATGCCAACAGCTTGCCCCGGCTCAAACCGCCTCCATGGCTGCTTCGAGCCCTGGTTTCCGATGCCACCTCTGTCTCGCAAAGTGCACCAGCGGGCCCTTCTTCAGGCATGGCACAGTCCGGTTGATGCAGCTGTTGCTGCGGCTCACATTGTAGCCCCTGGGGACAGCTCTTTCTTCGGGCTGCTGCCACCGACAGGATGCACGTGGTCACTGTGGGGCTCCCTTCCCTCCCACCTACAGCTGCTTCTTTCTGCCGGCCATTGCGTTGTCCACTCCCTGCTCGACCGCCGCTGCCTCCTCCTCCTCCCGTTGCTCTGTCCACCTAGCCTCTTTCCCCTGAGGGTTTACTGTATACTAAAATGCACAATCATCCATGATTCTAACCCTTAAATCTAAACTGAAACATTTTTGTTTTACTTTCACAGAAAAAGAAGACACCAGTGGAAGTCCAATTTCTGTCATCTCTTGTTAGTTCCCTGAGTTTTAATTTTTAAAAGTTCCATTCTTTTATTCTCTTGCGTCTAGTTTAGATATTTAAACATTGATGCTAATGTTTATTGAAATATTTAAAGAAAATTGTATTTATAATGACATTTTCAATATTATTTTAATAATACTTTCACTTTATTATGTTTCAATGCTGTTTAAAATAATTTCATAGATTTAGCACTTAGTAAATACTTTATCACTTTTCACTATAGACAATTGCTAGCAGGATAACATATAAAATGAAAGTCATATGTTACAAAAACTGCAGATATAGTTTAGTTGAGAGATACAGCTCTGAAAGAAGTCCTCCATCCCCATCGAGTCAACGCTGATCAGCAATCCCCACATATTAACACCATCCTACACACAATAGGGACAATTTACAATTTTACCAAGCCAATTAACCTACCAACCTGTACGTCTTGGAAGTGCAACGAGACCTTGGTCTCCTTGTACACCAGTCACTGAAAGTAAGCGTGCAGGTACAGCAGGCAGTGAAGAAAGCTAATGGCATGTTGGCCTTCATAACGTGAGGATTTGAGTATAGGAACAGAGGTCCTTCTGCAGTTGTATAGGGCCCTGATGAGACCACATCTGGAGTATTGTGTCCAGTTTTGGTCTCCTAATTTGAGGAAGGATGTCCTTGCAATTGACGCAGTGCAGCGTAGGTTCACAAGATTAATCCCTGGGATGGAGGGACTGTCATATGAGGAAAGATAGGAAAGACTGGGCTTGTATTCACTGGAGTTTAGAAAGATGAGAGGTTATCTTATAGAGACGTATAAAATTATAAAAGGATTGGACAAGCTAGGGGCAGGAAAAATGTTCCCAATGCTGGGGGAGTCCAGAACCAGGGGACACAGTCTAAGAATAAAGGTGAGGCCATTTAAAACTGAGGTGAGAAGAAACTTTTTCACCCAGAGTTGTGAATTTGTGGAATTCTCTGTCACAGAAGGCAGTGGAGGCCAATTCACTGGATGAATTTAAAAGAGAGTTAGATAGAGCTCTAGGGACTAGTGAAACCAAGGGATATGGGGAGAAGGCAGGCAGGTTACAGATTGTGGATGATGAGCCATGATCACATTGAATGGCTGTGCTGGCTCGAAGGGCCAAATGGCCTCCTCCTGCACCTATTTTCTATGTTTCTATGTCTTTGGAGTGTGGGAGGAAACCGGAGGTCCCGATGAAAACCAGCGCAGGTCACAGGGAGAACGTACAATCTCTGTACAGACCACATCCGTAGTCAAGATTGAACACGGGTCCCTGGCTCCCTCATTGCCAGAGTGAGGCTACATGCAAACTGGATGAACATCACTTAATTTTCTGCTTGGATAGCTTACATATGAACATTGAATTCTCCAATTCTCGCTAACACCCACCCTCCTTTTTTTAATCCCGCTCCCGCTTTCCTACACCCCCCCCCCCCACCCTAGTACACACCCATTTCTCTCAGTACCCTGCCCTCTCCTCTTTCTCCCTATCCTACCATCTATAGCCCACCCCTAGTTTCACTTTTTACTTTTCTTATTTTGCACCTTTTTATCTCCTTTTCACCTCTAGCCTTTGTCCATCCATGTGCAAATCAAAGCTCCCTCAACTATCCTTTTTCAGGCTTTGTCAACCCCCCCCCCCCCCCCCGCCTCTTTTCTAGCTTTCTTACCACCTACTACAATAAGACTGAAGAAGGGTCCCGACCTGAAATGCCAACAATGCATGTTCTACGGAGATGTTGCCTGACTCTCACACCTGCACTTTCTGTTTCTTTTTGTAAACCTGAATGGGGAGGGGGGGGCGGCATGGTGGCGCAGTGGCAGAGTTGCTGCCGTATAGCGCCAGAGAACCGAGTTCGATCCCGAGTACAGGTGCTGTATGTACGGAGTTTGTATGTTCTTCCCGTGACCTGCATGGGTTTTCACCAAGACCTTCGGTTTCCTCCCACACTCCAAAGACGTACAGGTTTTTAAGTTAATTGGGTTGGTTCTAAATATAAAATAGTCCCTAGTGTGTGTAGAGTAGTGTTAATGTGCGGGGATCGCTGGTTGGTGCAGACTCGGTGGACCGAACGGCCTGTTACTGTGCTGTATCTCTAAACTAAACAAAAAATCTGCAGTTCCGTGTGTCTCCTTCCATCTTTCCACTTACCTCCCTGACTTACAGGTTATCTTAAGCCAGCGTTATTTTGCAGCAGCCTAAAGGCAGCAAATTTTAAGAACAAACCTTTCAGGAGAGGACATAACCTCTCATGAGAGGAATAGATCGGGTAGATGCACAGAGTCTCTTGCCCAGAGTAGGTGAATCGAGAACTGAGGGCATAGGTTTAAGTGAAGGGGAAAAGATTTAATTGGAATCTGAGGAGTAACTTTTTCACACAAAAGGTGGCTGGTGTATGGAACAAGCTGCCACAGAGGGTAGTTGAAGCAAGTACTATCCCAACATTTAAGAAACGGTAGCGCAGCGGTAGAGTTGCTGCTTTACAGCGAATGCAGCGCCGGAGACACAGGTTCGATCCTGACTACGGGTGCTGCACTGTAAGGAGTTTGTACGTTCTCCCCGTGACCTGCGTGGGTTTTCTCCGAGATCTTCGGTTTCCTCCCACACTCCAAAGACGTACAGGTATGTAGGTTAATTGGCTGGGTAAATGTAAAAATTGTCCCTAGTGGGTGTAGGATAGTGTTAATGTACGGGGATCACTGGGCGGCACGGACTTGGAGGGCCGAAAAGGCCTGTTTCCGGCTGTAGATATATGATATGATATGAAACAGACAGGTACATGGATAGGACAGGTTTGGAGGGATATGGACCAAACGCGGGCAGGTAGGACTAATCTAGCTGGGACATATTGGCCGGTGTGGGCAAGTTGGGCCAAAGGGCCTGTTTACACACTTTATGACTCTGAGACACTAATGAAAACCAGTTTGTGCAATGAAATGCAACAGCAACGAGTGGACAGCCAGGCTTATTCAAATGAATAGTCCTCCAAATGTTATTTAGTGTTCCCTTTCAGGATGTTTGATGAAGAAATATGTCCCGAATCTTTACTTTTTATTCATGTTGACTGGCATCTTGAGTGTTTAATGTTCTTTGTTTTGTTATGTCATTGCATTTCAATTATTTTTTTAAATACTAAAATAATTTGCTTTTAAGCCTGAAATCGTTCCAGATGACACTTTAGCTCTTATAGAAAGCTGTGGCAGTGCTATTTATGTGACGGGCACAGTGCGCAGTAGAGCCTTTCTTCATGGCAGTAAAACAAAAGTGAAAGATGCCATCCAGGTATGTAATTTTTAAGCAAGGTGATTAAAAAATTTGCATCCTCGATTGAAATACTGTCAGCAAGATGAAATATAAATCCCAAAACAAACATAAGGAACAAACAAGTTATTTCTGAGCAGTTGTCAGTAACTAGTGTGGTTCCAAAAAATTCAACGCTTGTTCCACAGTTATTCACAGTATACATTAATGATGTATATAAAGGAATATTTCCAAGTTTGTGGATGACACAGAGCTGAATGGGAGCATGAACTATGAGGAGGATGCAGAGAGACTCCAGTGTGATTCGAACAGGTTGTGTGAGTGAGAAAATCCATGGCAGATGTAGCATGATTTGAATAGATGTGAGAAATCCGATATGATAGAAAAGAACACAAAAAATCTGATTTTCATCTGGAAGTTAATATATTTGAACAAGGAGAAGAGCAATGACATGAAAGTAAGCATGTAAGCGCAGTAGGCAAATTGTAGGTTGTCTTTCATAGCGAGATCTTTTGAGTATGGAACATGGATGACTTAAGGGCCTGACCCAGTTACGCGATTTTTAAGGCGAATGCCGGCGACTGTCAAAGTCGTAGCAGATCGCCGAAATTTTCTTTTACCCTACGACAATGACCACGACAATGCCGAGTCAGGTCGATACAAGTTACTTTTTTTGTGAAACTAACACCTGACTAAGAAATTACACCGTCTTCAGAAACATCGCAAAATTCCCGCGCTTACCTGACCGTCAAACTCTCGCCTCCAATCTATCTGTCAAATGTCCTGACGGTAAATAAATTGGTTAAACAAAACTATCTTCTGGTATCTTCAAATGCCTTTTCTTAATTTAATATTACGTGCTTCTAAATGCATCTGCGACAACCTAGCAATCCTGGGGACTGCATGCGACCGCCCGCAATAAGCTACGATACCTGACGACAAGCCAGCTGTCGCCGAGAAATTTCTATCGGGAAAATTTTTCCATGACGCGCCGAGATCCGCTACGATTCATTGAAGACTCCTCACGATCATGTCCGCGACACCCCAGCGAACGTTCGGCGACAGCCTAGTCGCCGGCAGTCGCCTTAAAATCGCCTAAGTGGGACAGGCCCTATAGTGCAATTGTAAAGTACTTTATTGAGAGCACTACTTGAGTATTTTATGCAAATTCAGTCTCCTTATCTGAGGAACGAAGCTTCAGTAATGGAATGAGTGCAGTAAAAATTCACCAGACTGAATCCTGGGAGGACAGAGCTGACATATGAAGAGTGATTGGGGTGATTGGGCTTAGAGAGAACTTTTTTTAAAGTTATAAAAATCCTGATGGAACTGGAGAGACTAGATGCAGGAAGATGGAATACAGATGGTGGGAGATCCAGGGACCACCGTTTAAGGATACAAGATAAGCTATTCAGGACTGGGATGAGGATAAATGTATTTACTTGAAGAGTACTGAAATGTGGAAGCGTCTACCACAGAAAGATGCTGTCCAAATCACAAAATGTATTGAAGAATAAATCGGATATAATCAAAGCTAAAGAGGTCAAGGTTTGAGAGTAGAAAGCAGAAGCAGAGTATGGAACATGGATGATCATCCATGATTATGCTGAATAGCAAAGCAGGCTAAAAGGATCAAATGACCTACTCTTGATCTTATTTTCTATGTTTGTATGAAGCTCCTCTGTGCTTTTGATCTTGTTTGGTGTAACATAATTTTATACCAAAAATTATGTTACTCTGCAAAGTGGGATATCCTGACTTTGGGTTGTAAAGAAACAGAGTAGACATATTAATTTTAGTTATTCAGTAAATGGAAATGCACAGAAGGTTTACATTGGATGTATTCAAAGGTCAATTATATGCCATTGAATTTTTAAAAATAATTTCTAATTTTGTAACAAAATGTACCAAAAGAGAATATAAGATTATTTGTGTGCCATTAAGACTCATCATTTACATTTGGTGCATGCATGCCATTGTGAACATTTTGACTATATACGAAAAGTTTGTTCATTTAATTTTGCTGAAAGAGTTCTTTGTCTAGCCTTGCTTTCCAACAACAGATTCTGAGGTCTGACTTAGTAAAGTAGGGCTTGCAGAATCTAATTATAGTTTACTGCATAGAAAGAGACAGGGCTGAGGAGAACACCCCATTAGGTATGAAATCTTTTTAAAATGCATGTACCTGTACATTGATATTTTCTCTGTAATTGAAAGTGCTTAACTTGGAACTTCTTTAAACAAAAGAGATGCTTTTTTTGATATTTCAAAATGATGCTTGCCACTTGATCATTTTGTTTTTAGGACAGGATAAAATATAATTACTGTGATGTAAAATAGTGTACTTTTAATACCAATTAAAATGTCATAGCTAATCAAAGCTAATGCAATTTTTCTCAGTCACTAAAAAGAGATGTGCTGAACACTGTCTATGTTCGCTGTGAAATGGTATTTGAGGATCGAATTGTAAACAAAGGTGGCGGTAAGTAACGGCCATTGGTTTCACTAATTTATTCTGTAGTAATGCTTGTATTGGACTTTATCCATTTAGTTTAATGTTTGGTATTAATGTGTGACAAAAGCAGTACTCGTGTATATGTATTGGGCAGTTAAGATTATACCGTTGTATTATATCTGCTTAATAATAATGCAATTCACAGCAATATAACCGCACCTCAAGAACAACATAATTAATAGTACCACAAACTATATTTCATGATGAGGTTTGGTGCCCTTGATCTTCTAGGTTCAGCTATTGACATAGTGTTGTCCACTATTTATTGATTAACCTGAAGGCGAGGGCCGGAAAGTGCTAAACATTCCTTATGGTAACGATAGATTCTCTGCCACCAGAATTCAGTTCCACTGACTTCAGACATGTAATCTGGAAAGTAGCATGTTTAGTGAATAGAATATCAAGATTAAGGAAACCGTAGGTGATAAATACTATAACTCTTTGCTTGAGGCAGCAGATACAGAATATTCTCCATTGTTGTTAAACAATCAGCTGCACTGAATCTTTAATGAGTCTTGGAAAGTAGGTCTGTCAGTTGTGGGTGGCATCTTTTGCAGTTTCTGATAACCCTGCAAAAAACTGGCACAATAGTCAAAGTTGGCATGGCTTGACAAACAATGGGAATGCTACAGTGCTATGCAGTAAATTTCACTCTTCCAATAGAAAATCTCCAGCAATACATGTGCACAAATGTGAGTCCAAAGACGAGGCTTCCTTCAAACTTTTCTCCAATGCTGTCTAAATTAAGATGAGGGTAATGTATCCTTATACACAATCCTCACTCCTGAATCTTATCAGGCAAAAAAACTCTAAAATGGAAGTGCATTTTTATAGACATTATTATAGTCAATTTACAGCATGATAATAACTTTTTTCAGTGATGGGGCCATTGTTGTAAGAAGAGCTATTAAACAATTCATCATGCATAGTGGAGAGAATGCAGATAAAAATGGCCCATCTGAGAAATTGTGGGGTGGGGGGAGGGAGAGAAGGGAGAGGGAAGCTTAATGACTTAGAGGGTGTTGGGATGTGTTTGGCCATCTGAAGATGAGTCTAGGGACTGTGGGGTAGGCTGTGAGAAGGAACTAAAGTATGGGATGAAGGGGAGGAGATGGGTTGTAGCAAAGGATAGGGGCTTGGGCTGTGAGGTTGAATCCAATAGTCCACTGTGAATCAGGACAGTAGTGGGGTTGGGTAGAGGTGTTGACCAATGGATGAATCAGAGCTTGGAGAGAGGAGAATAGATTGGGTCAGATGGCACAGGTTTGGCAATTTGGGGTGGATAACAGGTTCATCCAGTAATTTGGGAAGTTGGTATTGAGAGGATTGGGTCATCTGAGCAGTCAGACTTGGATCTCCTAGGGGACAAAGGTTTGAGGCCATCAGGTGATTGGAGGGTCAGGGAATGTATAATATTCAAACTACATGTTCCAGGAGTTCCTCACAGCACATGCTCCCTGGACAATTTTGTTTAACTTATTAAGCAGCATGCCAAATGAAACATACTCGAAACGATTGCTAGAGAGTATCAGACACAATGTACAAGCACAACTACTATCAGAAAGTCGAGAGTGGCGAGATATGGCTATGACATAGTCTCACAGCAAAAAGATATATGTTCAATTACATAACACTGAATCAATATGATTATGCAGTAAACCCTCATTATAACAGACCATATGGGTGGAAATGATGTCCATTATTGCTGAGTGTCAATTATAACTGAGTACGGTATTATCGTATGCAGTTGAAACAAAGAACTGTAGATGATGGTTTATACAGAAAAGAGACACAAAGTGCTGGAGTAACTCAGCGGTTCAGGCAACATCGCTAGAGAACATGGATAGATGACGTCAGGACCCTTCAGACTGATTCAGTCTGCTGAGTTACTCCAGCACTTTGTGTCGTTTTACTAGGCACTGATGTTGCTGATCTGCACCAGCAAGCCCTTCACCAGTTGACATGGCTATTGTTGTTGCCTTGGCCGTTAGCTCTTTCTTCAGGCTGCTGCCAAATACAGGGCCCCTCTCAGTCACTGAGGAGGGGGGGCTCCACCCTCTCTCACCTGCTGCCATGGTGGAGTATGTCGGCAATTCCGGGGGAGAAGGAGGGTGGGGGAAGAGGCCGAGTAGACAGCGCGACAGGAGAATGAGGAGACGGCGAACAAAGTGAAGGAAGAAGCGGCAGCTGGTGCACCTTGGGAGTCAGGCGGGGGGCCCTCGGAAGCCTGCACTCCAAGCAGCCGGAGGCCTGTCCGCTATAACCAAAATCTGTTATAAAAGGGTCTGTCAAAATGAGGGATTACTGTAATCTAAATTGTAAGACAACGTATGGAACTGTCACCGTCACTCTAATGGGATTATACTGTAGACCTTCCAATAGCCAGCGAGAGATAGAGGGACAGATATGTAGACAGATTATGGAAAGATGCAAAAGCAGCAGGATTATCGTAGTGGGTGACTTTGGCTTCCCTAATATTGACTGGTACTTACTAAGTGCAAAAGGCTTAGACTGCGCAAAATTTGTTAGGTAAATACAAGAGGGTTTCCTGAACCAATAGGTGGATTGTTCAACTTGAGGAAGGACTATACTGACCTTGTAGAGGCACCATACAGGGGAAGAAAGCCTGGCCAAGTGACTGTTGTTTCAGTAGAAAATTATTTTGAGAATAGTGATGACAACTCCATACAGACCTCCCAACCTGTCCGAATTTGGCGGAAAGTTTCCGCTTTCTTATTTCATTTTCGCCATTCCGATTTCGCCTCACATTTTTCCGCAAAACACATGCCTTGCCACTGGCCGCGCCTCGCTGCTCGCCGCTGGCCTCGCCGCTGGCCCGGCCTCGCCTCACCACTGCCGTCGCCTCGCCGCTGGCCTCAACTCGCCTCTGTCCCAGCCTCGCCCCGCCTCTGGCCCGGCCTCGCCTCGCCGCTGGCCCCGCCTCGTCTCGCCACTAGCCTCGCACTGACCTCGCCTCGCCGCTGGCCTCACCTCATCGCTGGCCCGGCCTTGCCTCGCCGCTGGCCTAGCCTCGCCACTGGCTCCGCCCCGCTGCTGACCGCTAGCTCGCCCGGCCTCGCCTCGTCACTCGCCGCCGGCCTTGCCTCGCTGCTGGCCAGGCCTGGCCTCGCCGCTGGCCTGGCCTCGCTGCTGGCCTGGCCACACCACTGGCCTAGCCTCGCAGCAGGCCTGCTCTTTCCACTGGCCTGCTGTCGCTGCTGGCCTGGCCTTGCTGCGTAGTATGAGGCACGTTGATGTTGAGAGGGGATGGGGTTGGTGAATGGGGGGAGAGGTTTGGATGCAGGGGAGGGGGAATGGGGGTCGGGGGTGAGAGGGCGGAGGAAGGGAGGGGCTGGGGAGGGGAGTGGGGTGGGAGGTGTGTGGAGGTGGGGGAAAGGGGAGGGGGGAGTGGAGGTGCGTGGAAAGGGAAGGGGTGGGGGTAGAGTGGGGCGAGTGGGGGTGGGGTCGGATAGTGGGGGGGAGTAGGGGTGGGGGGGGACATGGACCGTTGTGATTTGCTGTTGAAGACCACTGGAGCAAGTATGTCTTCAATGAAATCAGGTATGTGCAGTTTTAAATGAAATTCTTTCTTCATAACTTTGTCATACATTTTATGACCTTTGTTCTTTTATGCAATACCAAGAAAATTGAGATGTGTAAGGAAAAAGCAAAATAGAAAAAAACAAAACAAAACAAAAAAAAATTTGTGTTGTAAAAAGTATTTCTGTTTAATAACCTTTCTATAAATAGCAGAATATACTCATGATAGGCCTGACATTGTGCATATAGTCCAAGAACTACAGACTGTTGGAAATAATAGTTGTTTTTCACACATGAATGTAGTGCAACGCATATGCGCATTTGGCGTGCATACTTTTTTTCCCCTGAAAAGTTGCATTACGTGCCATATTATGAATTTTGATGTGAAATTTCGAATTTTGGACATCATAATTATGAATTTGTAAAATCAATTGTTGGGAGGTCTGCTCCATATGATTTAAGCTAGTTATGAATAAAAATAAATCTGAACCGTGTAGGAAGATACTAAATTGGTATGCTTGATTTTAGAATTATTCAACAGGAACTAGGGAGAGTAAATTGGGAGCAGTTGTTATTGGGTAATTCCAAATCAGACGGGCTTTAAAGTAAGCAGCAAAGAACTCAAGCGTGCAATCAGAAGGGCCAAAAATGGTCAAGAAATGTAATTGGGGAATTAAAGAAAATTCCAAACCTTTTTATGTGTACATTAGAAAACAAGAGGATACCCAAGGAGAAGATAGGACCTCTCAAGGGTTAAGGAGGGAATTTATGCTTGGATGAAATTATGAGATGCATAGATAGGGTAGACATTCAGAACCTTTATTGCGGAAATGTCAAAAGAGTGTGGAGGGCATTGCTTTAAGGTGAGAGGGGCAAATTTTCAAGGAGATGTTATGGGGAAGTTATTTTAAACAGAAGGACAGAAGGTGGTGAATGCCAGGAACGTGCTGCCAAGGATGGTGGTGGGGGCATACACGACAGTGGCATTTAAAAGGCTTTTAGTAGGGACATGACCATGCAGGGAATAGAGAGATATAGATAATGTGCAGGCAAACGAGATTAGTTTAACATGGCATCATGTTTGGCAGGGATATTGTGGGCCTAAGGGCCTGTTTTTGTGCTGTACTATTAGTAATGATGGGTCATATATTTGACAAAAATAAAATTCTGTAGATATGGAATATCTAAAATTAAAACTGAAAACTAAAAAAAACAGATCAAACAATATTTAGAGAAAAAAAGTGGCTAACATTTTGGGTTGATAAACATTCTTCAGAATTGGGAATTTTGCAAAATAACAAATCTTGTGAAGATGTGAGAGGACAGAAATCAAGAGTTTGAGGTTGGGTGGAATTCAGGAGATTCCAAATTGAGTACAAACAGTTGCATATGGAGAGTATTTGGTGACATAATAGTTAGTGCTACTGCCCCACAACTCCAGCAACCAGAGTTCAATCGTGACTTGCATGGTATCTGTGGGGAGTTTGCACATTTTCTCTGTGACCCTAAGTTTTCCTTGTTTATTCAGTTTCCTCCTATATCCCAAAGACTAACGGGTTAGTAGACTAATCTATATACTAAAACTCTTGTTTGTTTGTTCCTGAACTACAGCCAAAACGGTACACGATAGTGCGACAATTATAGGCCCACCTTACTCACCGTCGTCCCTTTGGTGTTAATGGAAGATTTCATTGAAATCTGTGTTATATTTTAAAAGTTATTCACATTTTAAAGTTTAAATCTTTCTCCTAGGGTGAGACGGGGGACAGAGGGAGGAAGGGGGGGCAGGGTGGAGAATAAGGTGGGTTGAAGTGGGTGGAGTAGGGGGGGGGGGAGGGAGGGAGGGGAGGGGAGGAGGAGAGGGTGCTGCACCGATGCAGGAAAGGTTTGGGCCCAATGGGTCCACTTGGTCTAGTTAACGATTAAAAGTAGCCCTGACTGCATGGAGTTCACTGGGGGAATTGCTGACTATTAGGAAATTCCAGTGGTTTAGAATCTGACTCACCAGATAATGTTTGCAAGACTCCTCTTTGGACCTGATGGGGCTCCGGTTCTGACTCACGAAGGTCCTGGTTCCAATGCTCCCTTCTGACTCATGACGAT